>NW_028258139.1:8150000-8301515 GCF_053883595.1 Heterocephalus glaber | reverse complement strand
CTTTTAATTCTTTGGGGAAGATACCCAGCAGGGGAATAGCTGGGTCAAATGGGACCTCTAGTCTTAGTTCTTTGAGGTATCTCCATACTGATTTCCACAGTGGTTGCACCAGTCTGTACTCCCACCAACAATGGAGAAGGGTTCCTTTCTCCCCCCCCCCCCCCAGCACTTGTTATTGGTTGACTTCCTGATAGCAGCCATTCTTTCTGGGCTGAGGTGGAGTGTTGTTTTCATCTGCATCTCTCGAATGACCAGTGATGTTGAACATTTTTTCATATGTTTATTTGCTGCTTTTACTTCTTTGTGTGAGAAATGTGTGTTCATTTCAGATGCCCATTTTTTAATTGGGTCTTTGAATTGGAGGGGGTCTGATTTTTTTCAGTTCTTTATATATTCTAGATAGTAGACCTTTGTCTGAGGTACAGCTGCTAAAAATTTTTTCCCACATTGTAGGTTGTCTCTTAGCTCTGTTCGTGGTTTCTTTTGCAGTGCAGAAGCTTTTTAATGAGATGAGATCCCAGTTGTTGATTCTTTCTGCTAGTTCCCATGCTACTGAGGATTTGTTCACAAAGTCTTTTCCTATGCCAATGTCTTCAAGAGTTCTACCTAACTTATCTTCCAGCAAGTTTAGTGTTTCTGTCTTAATATTTAGATCTTTAATCCACTTTGATCTTAGTTTAGTGGATGGTGATAGGTATGGGTCTAATTTTAGCCTTTGGCAGGTTGAAATCCAGTTTTTCCAACACCATTTATTAAATAGGCTATCTTTCCTCCAATGAGGATAGTTGGCTCCTTTGTCAAAGATGAGGTGGCTGAGTATGTCTGGAGTTGTTTCTGTATCTTCTAATCTATTGCATTGATCCTCGGGTCTGTTTCTTTGCCAGTACTATGCTGTTTTTATCACAGTAGCTTTGTAGTATAGTTTCAAGTTGGGGATTGTGATACCCCCAGCCTTGTCTCTGTTGCCTAGAATTGCTTTAGCTATTCTAGGTCTCTTCTGGTTCAAAATGAATTTTTGGATTGTTTTCTCTAGTTCTGTAAAGTATATTGGAATTTCAAGCGGCATTGCATTAAATCTATATAGTAGTTTTGGAAGTATGGCCATTTTCACTATATTGGTTCTTCCCACCCAGGAACAAGGGATGTCTTTCCATTTTCTTATATCCTTCTTGATCTCCTTTTTCAGAGTGCTGTAGTTTTCAGTGTAGAGGTCTTTTGCTTCCTTTGTTAGATTGATTCCTAGATGTTTCATTTTTTGGGGATGCTATTGTAAAAGGAATTGTTTCCCTAATTTCTCTCTCAGTGAGTCTGCTATTTGTGTACAAGAAGGTTGTTGTTTTTTGAGTGTTGACTGTATGTCCAGCTACTCTACTGAATCTGTCATTTAGGTCTAGATGTCTTTTGGCCAGGTGTTTTGGGTCTTCTGTGGAAAGTATCATATCATCATACCTTAATTCTTCATTAAAGACTTTCTTCATTATGCATAGAATTCTAGGTTGATATTTTGTATCCATACTTTGAAGATATTCTGTCTGCTATTTTGAAGATAGTCTTTGCTTAGGCTGCTTGGAAGATTATTATTTCTTTCAGTCTCCGTAGGCAGCTGTTATAGCTAGTCTAGGTCATAGCAGCAGTCTCTATCCATTGTCTCTCTCTTTAATTTGTTCTTTACACTGCCACTACTATTGTCCTAAAATACAGGTGTCACTATTTCATTCCCTTGCTTAGTGCCTTCACTAATTTCCTTTTTTTACTGAGAATGAAGTCCCAGTTCCTCAACCTGATTTATAAAGCCACTTGTCATCTAGCACCTTTCTTAATTATATAATTTTACCTCATGTTTTATTCTTTCTCTTGTAGTCTGTGTTCCAAACATAGTAATTTACCACCACCCCCCAAGTTCCTCACTGTTATGGTTTATATCTAGATGTCTCCCAAAGCCTCATGTGTTAATAGGTGGGGCTTTTCAGCACTGGTTGGATCTAGGGTGTGTGAATATGGATTAAGGGTGTGTGATAACTAAATTAGTCCACTGATTGGTCTAGCAAAGTTCTGGATATGGATAATGGGAAAGCCCACCCTGGGTCTAGGTGGTGCCATCCAATATGCTTGTAGCCTGAATGGAATAAAAGGGAAAGAAGGAAGGCAGATTGGCTGCTTCCTGTCTGTCATGTCATGAGCTGTTTCTTCTCTGCCATGCCACCTTGCATTGGAACCAGCCGACTGTGGACTGCATCCTCTACAAACTGAGCTAAAATAAACCTTTCCTCCTTTAACTTGTGGTTGTTAGGTGTTTTGTCCTAGCAAAGAAAAAAGTAACTAAGACACTCCCGAAACCATGTTCTTTCTCAGGAGCCTAGTACATGTCTATTTTGGTCTGCCTGTGCCCTGTAGTACACCTCCAGCACCCGCTGCCCTGCCTCTGGTGCTGCCTTCTCTGACTATCTCTGATTCAGAAAGGATGAAAAGTTTAGATATCATTTCTGGGATGCCTTCTTTAACCTGTCAAATTAATTAAGTCTTCCTATATATTTTGAAGTACTTTTACTTTCCATTATCATTGCACTTATCAAAGTGTATCATAATTCCTTATTAATAATCTTCCCCAAAAGATTAAAAAGTTTCGTGAGGCAAAGGCTTATCATTCTTTTTTTTGGTACTGAGGATCGAACTCAGGACCTTACACTTTTGAGGCAGGCACAGTGCCACTGAGCTAAATCCCTGGCCCCTGTCATTATTTCTCTTTGGCAATCTGCGGGACCTAGATCAGTGCTAGCACATGGTAGGAATCATGGATGATGAAACCCTCTCACTCTTGTTACTTCCTTTTGCTTTTCCTAGTGAGTGGAATTTATGTTTCTCGAAACTAATCTGTTTGTATCTTTCTTTCCTATCAGATTCCCCTATTTTCTCCACCCGACCCCCCAATCCATCACGCCATACCCCATTGTAAGGTGAACTCTACCAACTTATTTATTTATTTATTTGGTACCAGAGATTGAACTTGGGACCTTGTGCATGCGAGGGAGGCAGTAGCACCACTGAGCTAAATCCCTGGACCCCAATTTATTTTTATATGTTTGTCCATACCTTTGTTTAGTGGTTTCTTTAATCTTTCCATTGACAAAATTATAGTTCTTTAAGGCCTGAGTCAAAGTTCTCAGCTCTTGAAGGCAGAATTAATCACTACTCCTTATAGTTGTGAACCTGTGGTAATTTGTTCTTAGTTCCCAGTGTAAGTAATCCTTATCTTGTGTTCTGATTAGTTGACAATAAGGTTTATGTTTTATTCATCTTTGTAGAACTAGGTATTAATGAGTGTAGTTGAATTAAATGTTCATACTCAATATTAATGGATTCATGGTCTTTTGCTTCCCTCATTGTTATCAAATATGCATTTCAGACCATTTCAGGTATTGTAGTGAGCTAGAGTAGAGGGTGGGTAGCAAAAGGGGCCTGGATTTGTACATAGGGAAGGGGGCTTGAGGGGAGGGGAATGGGATAAAATAAAAAAAAATTTTTTAAAAAAGGGGGGACCTGTAGCTGAGACTTGTTCCATACTTCAGGTGTGTCATTTCTTCACTAAAAGACTTTAGGGGAAAAAAATCTTACCTTCTTTGAGTTAAAGTTTTCTTATCTGTGAAGTAGAAATAAAGAGGATAGCTGCTTTGCTTTCTTAATAGGATTGGGGTAAGAATTAAATGAACTCGTGTGTGAAAGTTGTCCGCACATTATAAAAATACTATTTAATGTTGGTATCAGTTGGACTTTCTCTCATGCATCGGACCCTGTTTCTATTATTCTTCTAGACCTCGGCACAGTGTGGCAAGTTTAGAAAGCATTGTCAATGAAGCCAAAAACATTCCAGCTTTTCTACCCAATGTGTTGTCTCTGAAAGAAGCCTTACAAAAGGCTCGAGAGTGGACAGCAAAAGTGGAAGCTATTCAGGTAAGGAGACTTTTGTATTAACCTACTTGTCAGATGAACCTACTGTCTCAGATGAATCCTTTAAGCCTTTAGTTCTTTATAATTGAATAATCATAGTAAAATACTCACAGTGCTTAAAATTCACTTATTCTTCCATCTCATAGTTCAGAGCAAGGATTACCCACTTCAACATTATTCATTTTTGTTATCAAAGGTGATGGAATTAGCTGTTCAACTCTTACCAGTAGGGAGTTTATTACCTGTTAACATTCTTTAAATGTTTTTTTAATGTGCACGAATTACTTTTAAAACAGGCAGAAAAATACAACTAAATTAATATTAACTGAATACCTCAGCACTCTTGGTACTTTTTAGGTTTGGGAGCAGCCATGTGAGAGAAGGGGTGTAAAGAAAGATAGGACACGATAGTCCCTGGTGGTGGTGGCTTGCCCACAGTGTGGTGTATGAGGGGAGACAACTAGTATGGGGGCTGTGTACCCTGTGACTCGCCACCATGAGCAGCACTTTAGCAAAGATTGCGGAGATTGAAGCTGAGGTGGCGCGGATTCAAAAGAACAAGGCCACGGCACATCACCTAAGGCTGCTTAAGGCTTGGCTTGCTAAGCTTCGTAGAGAACTCATTACACCAAAAGGTGGTGGTGGTGGTGGGCCAGGAGAAGGTTTTGATGTGGCCAAGACAGGTGATGCATGAATTGGGTTTGTGGGCTTTCCATCTGTGGGGAAGTCAACACTGCTGAGTAACCTGGCAGGAGTATATTCTGAGGTGGCAGCCTATGAGTTCACTACTCTGACCACTCTGCCTGGTGTCATCAGATACAAAGGTACCAAGGATGGGAAAGGTAGAGGTTGTCAACTCATTGCAGTGGCCCATACATGTTCTGGATGTCCTGAAAGCCTTGGGGTAAAAGAAGATAATTGCAAACGAACTGGAAGGCTTTGGCATTCACTTGAATAGCAAACCTCCTAACATCAGCTTTAAGAAGAAAGGTGAGGCATTGATCTCACATCCACTTGCCCTCAGAGCTGGATGCTGAAACTGTGAAGAGCATTCTGGCTGAGTACAGAATTCATAATGCTGATGTAACTCTGCGTAGCAATGCCACAGCTGATGACCTCATTGATGTGGTGGAAGGAAACAGAGTGTATATCCCTTGTACCTATGTATTAAACAAGATTAACCAGATCTCTTTTGAGGAATTGGACATCATCTGTAAGGTGCCACACTGTGTACCCATCTCTGCCCATCACTGCTGGAATTTTGACGACCAGTTAGAAAAGATCTGGGACTATCTGAAACTAGTGAGAATCTGCACCAAACCCCAAGGCCAATTACCAGATTATACATCTCTTGGGGTGCTGCCTTACTCCAGGACCACGGTGGAGGATTTCTGCATGTAGATTCGTAAAAGTCTTATCAAAGAATTTAAATACTCTTTGGTCTGGGGTCTCTCTGTGAAACACAATCCTCAGAAAGTGGTTAAAGACCATCCGTTGGAGGACGAGGATGTCATTCAGATTGCGAATAAGTGAAACCCTCTCCCTCTGCCATCTGCCAGGCCAACCACAGCGGCTTTCCCCATGACCAAGCACCCTACTCAGTTCCTTTTGTTTTTGGCAGCCACTGGATCAGGATACAGGGGTAGGAAATGGAGGCACCCAAACTGGAACTTTGCTTATCTTACTGTGGTGTCACCTTCTATGTTGAACTGCATAAAAGACCTAGTAGGCCTGTTTTCTATGTGCAAAAAAAAAAAGAAAGGACGCTGGCATTCAAAATAGCATATTTTTCTAGTTGGAGATATGTATTACGCATGTGGAATTCAAAACAGTGAAATTATTGCTGAAGGTATGTTTAAATTTTAAAAAGCTGTTAATAGCATCTACAGTATACTGTATATAAATATTCTCATTTTCTTCCTCTCCTCTCCCCTCCCCTCCTCTCTCTCCCTTCCTTCCTTTCTTTTTTTTTTTTTCTTCTGGAATAAGGCCCACAGCCTTACCTAGGCAAACTCTATCACTGAGCTATATCCCCAATCCTATAGATACATTTACTTATAGAGCTGCACCCAAACAAAATAAAACTCTCTTCCAGTAAACTGCTGCTCCAAGAAAAAATATTCTAGGTGTCAAATTGTGGTGACTTCTCTTTTACATTCTAAATTTTCAGTTGACTTTTTTCTGAAACCTGCTTAGCTGCCACTGTTTCCTCTTCCTTTTTCAAAAATTATATGTTTTGGGCCAGGGATTTAGCCCAGTGGCACAGTGCCAGCCTGGCAAGCGCAAGGCCCTGAGTTTGATTCCTGGTACAAAAAAAAAAATAGGGCCGGGGATTTAGCTCAGTGGTTTCACCGCCTGCTGCGCAAGCGCAAGGACCCGAGTTTGATCCCCAGTACCAAAAATATATATATATATATAAGGACAGCTCCTTTGTTTTGTCTTTGACCTGTATTTCAGGTAGTTGATTGCTCTCAAAATCTGATAATACTTAATTGGGTGTTTACTTATAATTGAAAGACTAAGTTGAAAAGCTGTCATATGTCTCCTTTGTAATTTTCAAGGACTCTTTCTCTACCAGGTCTATCTCTCCAGTGCAATACTGACTTGTAGACCCTGCGTAAGTGAACAGATTCTGTTCATAGGCAGGCTTCTTTAGAATACATACATTTGGGATAGGATGTATCTAGGCTTATACGGACATTGTTATGTAATCAAATGCTCTAGATGGAAACAAGAAGGAATAGTAGTAAATATGTTATTCTTGACCTGGTCTGTGTCAGAACTTTTTTTTTTATTTATTCCATTTAACTGTGTATCTTATCATGGTACCATAGTGATTAACTTATCCCATTATAATATTTCATAGAACAAAAACCTCATTATTCTTTTTGAAAATTTATAAGTTTGCCTGTTTATTTTTCCACATGCATCAGTGTGTCTTTCAGAATGAGTGTACAGGCTAATGTGTTAATACGTGAGAAGTAACCTTTTACTGGAATGCAGTATAGAAGTTCTAAAGACAGTAATGACTTCATTACATGGAAGTACTGAAACTTTGAACTTAGAAGGAAAATAGTCATTTTTATCTCTTTATGTATAATGAAGATGATTACCAGAACTAAAGCTTTTAGTTCTTTGTACACAGAAAGGCAGTTAAATTTGTCTGTAATGGCACAGCTGATTTCCACTCTATAGAAAAGGTGATTCCAGCTGAGTGTGTTGGCATGTGTTTTTAACTTGATACTTGGGAGGAAAATTGCAAGCTCAAGGCCAATCTAGGCAGTTTAGTGAATTCCTGTCTCAAAATTTAAAAGAGTTAGGATAGAGGTTCCATGTCTAGTACCATAAAATAAATAAATTTCATTGTCCTAAATGGTATTAAATGCTTGCATCCATCTATTAACAAATTAATTTCTTCATTCCTAATTAATTTACATGTCTGTTCCTTTGAACTGTTTTTTTACATCTTACTAATTATCTCATTAATGAAATAAAATCTTTGACATGTTCATTAAAAATGAATTTGTACAAATATTTTTTAATATTAAGCACACTGTCAAGTGAGTTATACCTCTAGTCCCCCATATAAACTTTGTTTAGTAGGAGGTTGAAGGTTGTTTAATTATGTAAATTATAATGAGTCACAAATATATGGTGGTGGGTTAGGAATAATGAAAATTGGTAGGCATATCCTCTGTTTTATACATGTGAAATTAGAAGTATATGAATTAGATGTAAATCAAAAGTAAAAACAACACTGCTTGGGCCGGGGATTTAGCTCAGTGGTTCCGCTGCCTGCTTCTCAAGTGCAAGGTCTGGAGTTCGATCCCTGGCACCAAAAAAAAGAAAAAAAATGAAAAACAACACTGCTTGACAGTGTGATGTAAAAATTTTATTAGACTGAAAGCCCTTTTAGAAAACATAAAGCTAAGTGTATGGCTGCCTTTTGAATTATTTGGTATGTTGCCTTATATACATAACATATGGTTATTCTAAAGTTGTATAAGTCACCTCTGTAGTAATTGCCTGAAAAATGCAAGTCACTTAAATTTTGTCAGGACTGCCCTTTAATACAAAGGTAAGGAACTTATATAATTAGGAAGTGCTCAGTGTAGGTTATGGACGGAGGTGTAGACATGGAGTCTTCAAAGAAAGTCAGATTATTGGTAGTGGTTGTAAGATTGAATATTCAGTAAGATTGTGATCTCCTTTGGGCATATATGATGACCTGCACCAACCAAATGAACTTTGTTTTGGTCATTATAAACCCATGTAGAAGTATAAGTGTAATGGAGATATTAGGAACTCATGGTTAGGTTTTTTTAAACAAAAAAGTTAACCCTAAACTTGTAAGTTTTTCCAATGGTATATTGCCAGGTATTATAAGAGAACGAAAATTGTGTGAGACTCTACTTTTATTTTTCAGAGTGGCAGCAACTATGCTTACTTGGAACAGCTTGAAAGCTTATCTGCTAAAGGGCGCCCTATCCCTGTACGACTTGATGCACTGCCACAGGTGGAGTCACAGGTGGCAGCAGCACGGGCCTGGAGAGAACGAACAGGGCGGACCTTTCTTAAGAAAAACTCCAGCCATACATTGTTACAGGTGAAGTGTAGTTTACTGTACATGTACTTCATTTTCACCAGCAGTTGATAGATTGTTACCTACAGATGGTAGTATTGGTGACAGTTGTTTTCAGTTTAATGTAGTCATCATTACACGTGATTCCTATTAGTAGTATCAGATGTTTACCTGAAATCTGACACCTTACACAAAGCCATTTCGGGTTGATCTTATTATTTGTCCAGAAAAAGCAGTTAGCCTGGATCTTAACTCTATTGTTATTGGGCTCTGTCAGTGATAGATTGTCGGGAGCAATGCTACATAATTTTAGGGAAAATCATTTGATTAGGCCTAGTTCTCCTGCCTACAGGCCAGCTATGTAAGGACAAATATGTCCCAATTGACCATCAGGCCCTTCATAAGGCAGGGGAATGGAGCTTTGCAAAACTTGTTGGTGGGGCGCCAAGGGCACCAGAGATATTTTAGTTGGTTTTTTGCCCCAAGATGACAGCCAAAAACATGTGCCAATCATGGACACATCTGAGTCTGTGTCTATCAGTAAAGAATTTGCCATTCAATTTACTTTTGCACATGGAGCAGTTTTTTCTTGGGTGAAATAAATCTCTTCTTGAGGAACTTCCGGCTGAGGATCCTGTTGGGACTTTTTAAAGCTAACATTATTTAATTTTGGTTTAGGCAAGAGCAACAATTGTGCAGTATAATCTCCTTGTTGTATTACCCAAAGTACCGTGGCACTAACAGGAATGCACAATTCAGAGTTACAATCAGAATCAACAATAGCCAGAATAACAATAATGCCTTGCAAAGTTAGAGAATTTTCCAAGTATCAAACCAGTTGTTCCAGGGGGTGGGGGTGGGGTTGAGGTCCATGAATTCCCATGGGGACAGATACTGGCGTCTCACCTCTCAGCAGGTGAACTCTCTGAGCACCAGGAAGATCTATTCCTGAGCTCCTGAGTGTTCCCCTGAAGAGGAAGGAAATAGCCCTCCAGACACTCATGCTGTCTGATTTTATACTTATGCATGGGTCTGAACTGGGTACTGCTGACTCAAGGGGACTGGAGCCCCCTGGCCATGATCTCCTATAGTTTCCTGGGCCCAATTTCCATTTTCCTGGCAGCAGTGTGCCATCCTTACCATATTTGGAGTATCAGGCTTTAGCCCAGCGAATGCCTTTTCGACAGTGAGGGCAAGGGCCAGGTGATAGCTTACTTTCTTTGGATGCCTGACCTAGTAGCTCTGGGTCAGCTTGTAAAGCCACTTTGATTTTGCAGTTTTTTTCTGAGATGCCCCAATTTTCCACAATTAAAACATTTTAAATCACTGTGTGTACCATGTAAATGTTGGGAGATGGCTTGAGCCATCAGAGCCAAATTGTATAAAGGAGACCCAATATTTTGGCATGCCTTAATATGTGCTCCAAGATCTTTGGAGGAGGAGGAGGAGTGAACAGGATTTATTGCCTGTTTGCAATCCATATTAACAGTTTCATAGGCTCGCTGTAAAGTCAGGATGTCTGCTGCCTAGGAATTAGAAATCTGTCTCCTAATAGTTTGTTGTAATCTCGCTACAAATTCTGTGTAAGTTTCCAACGGCCCTTGCATGATTTGAGTAAAGATTGCGTCGAGGCACTATCAACTGGCACAGAAGCCCAAGCCCTCCACAGGAGGTCCTATAGCTGGTGAAAGAGTAACACTGGGCAACGGGCCTGCCTGCCTAAATCCGAAAAGTCACCCTTGCCAGATAACATATCAGTAGTAATTTCTCTTGACTGAGCATCTCCCTGAGCGATTCTTAGGACCCTGTTCCCTGATTAATGAATGAAGTTCCACCTCAAAGTGCAGTTACTGAGCAGGGGACAGGCAAGTTTTTGCAAGGTGAAAAACATCATGCAGAACCGGAGAATAAGTCTGAGGTACATTGTCCAAGAAGCCCATTGTATAAGGGCTTTGGACGCCATTAGTTAGCATGCTCTGCCTGAGCTCCTTTAGGATGTTAAAATCAAATGAGGCATGAACATACATGTCCACCCCTGAGTTGTCGATATCAGGCAAAATTGAGATAGGAAAGCACAGAGGGTCTCCCACCACCTTGCTCAGTGTCACAGCCTTTTGCAGGATACGGCGATAGGGAGTGGCCCCAGAAGTGGGCTTCACAAGAGGGGCAGCTGGACCTTTGCGAGATACCTGAGGAGGCTGAGGGGCTAGAGAATTAGAGTTCTCCTCAGCACGCTTTGGTGGTGGAGCAGAAGCCGCAGTGAGATGAAAGCAAACTGGAGAAGAAGCCGAATGAGGGGAAGCCTGGACAGAAGGGTTGGTGCGGGGAAGGGTAGCTGAGGTCTCCTGAACTGACTGAGAGAATTTGAGAGCAAAGTGGACTAAGGCCCAAGTGGGGAGCGTTCGAGGGGGAAAGGCAATTAATTACCCCTTCACTGGGCCTCACGGAGAACAGTACCTGCACATTCCCATGCTATTAAGTTAGTTGTCCTTTCCTGGGGAAAAGATAGGACATACATTTGTATGTCTTTTAACAAATCTATCACAGCATCCTTAGGTACTGGGTACCTAGCTTGCTTTAACAGCGACTTAAGTAATTTGGCAAAGTTATGCTGCTCTGATGACAGAGACATGTTTATATATGTTTATAACTCAGCAAAGATAGAAAATTACCCCCAGCTGGACGCACACACTTACCACCAGTGTCCCTCGTCTGAGTCAGGAAATTGTCCTGGGAGATCTGTGTGCTGTCTCTTTTACTCTTGAGTTTGTCCCAGGCGAGTTCACTCATGGATCCGATTCACATCCATGTTGGGTGCCAAATGTAGGGAACAGGAAAAGGGGACGTTACTAGAACCTGTACAGTAAGTCCTAGTCTCCTGCGAGCCACAGCAGCACAAGGAGAATTAACTTATTATACAGGAGGAAAGGTAGAAAAAATGAGACTTGGAGAAGAAGCTGAGCTTTGGGCCTGATCTGTGCTGCTCTGGGCAGCAAAGATGAAAGCCCCCCCACCTCCTCCCCAGCTTGCCGCACCTTTTATATAGTAGTAGGGAGAAACAAATGTAACATAACTGGGGAGTGGCAGAATTCCTAGATCCATGAAGAACTATGCAGATGAAGATTTGGTTCTTTCCAGGATGTCTCCAGTAGGTGTGATCTTACCCTGGAGCATCACAGCATCAGGGATGATCGTTGAGGTCTCAGTTGTGACTGGAGGCCAAAATGGAATAATGTTTCGAAATCCCATAGCTGTCCTGTAGGGGGGAGAACTAGATCTAATCAAATGATTTTTCCCTAAAATTATGTAGCATTGGTCCCAACAATAGATATTTTTTTCTTTTTTTTTTTTTGAGACAGGGTCTCACTATGTAGTTCAGCCTGGCTTTGAACTCACTGTGTAGTACAGGCTGGCCTTGAATTTACTTAGTCCTTCTGTCTCAGCCTCCTGAGTGCTGGGATTACTGGTGTGTGCCAGCAGATTTTATTTCTCAGAAGGACAATTTGAATACTCAGCTGTCCTTTTTATATTGAGCAGTTGAACATGGTAGTTAAAGAGTGTAGGCTTTGGAATAAAATAGCTTCAGGTTTGAAGACTTGCTCCTTAATTGTTAATCCTCTGTTCTTGGACAGGTTGTTTCTTTTCTAAATTTCAGTTTCCTTTGTAAAATATGGAAAATAAGTACCTACTGCACAGGATTGTTGGAAATACTGAATTAGATACCGTGTATAAAGTTCTTTAAGAGAGTGATTCCTTTTACCATTTTTACTTGAAGATATTTTTGAAAATCAGAGTTCGAACTTTGTTTTTATTTTTGTAGGTGCTGAGTCCTAGGACTGACATTGGTATATATGGGAGTGGTAAAAACAGAAGGAAAAAAGCAAAAGAATTAGTAGAAAAAGAAAAAGAAAAGGATGTAGACCTTGAGCCTTTGAGTGATTTGGAGGAAGGACTGGAGGAAACCAGAGATACAGCCATGGTGGTAAGAAACTTTGCTTCTTGAATACAGAATTCTCTCGAGTTAGGAAGTTTACTGTTTCTATATTTTTGATCATTTATATGTTATATACTTTATTTTTTATAGTGTAGAAAGTTTACTATTTTGCTTTCTTTCCAAAGTTGTATTTCCTACAACTCTGTCCCGTGTTATTTTAATATTTATGTCATGTTCCATCAAAGGTTTAGAAAATTGGCTGAATTGTTTTTTGGTTTTTTTTTTAAGTGCTGGGGATCTATCCCAGGGCAAGTGCTCTACCATTGATCAGTAATAAAGTGACTTTTTTTGTATATTTTTTTCTTTTAATTTTTCTAGTTTTTACTCAGGAATGGAACACTGGGTTAAAGTTTAATAGCATTTTGTGACTCAGTACCATTGTACTTTTCAGAATAATTGTACTGGCTTACTGATGTGAGTTACCTTTTAAAATAATTCGTTTCTCCTAGTAACATTCAACAATATAGTGAGTGCTCAATAAAATATTTGCAGTGATGAGAGTTATGCTTTTTTGTGTGTGGGCAGGAAGGGGAGGGTAAGAGGAAAGTGTTAAGATTTCTAAGAGCCTGAGGAAGTAGAGTGAAAAATATTACTTTGAGCAGTCATCCAAAGAATTTGGATTCACTAAGTAAGTTGATATTGCTCTTTCTGCCTACAAATGATCCTGTTTTGAGGCCAATGAAAATTATCTCTCATTAGAGAGGCTGTCTAACAAGTCATTCTTGCCAGTCTTGTCAGACAAACCACTCAGGATTATTTCAAAATTGTTTCTGCACTACCAGTAATTTTAAAAGAAAATGCACTGACAATATTCATGATAGTTAAATTTTGTTTGCTTTTACTTTGTTGAAATGAGTTTCATAAAATACTGTTTTTATAATTGACCAGGCTTTGTTGTTCTACTTCCATGTGAAATGGAGTGGCCTTCTAGAGAGAAGAATTTATTTGTATAGAACTTGCCCCCAGGGAATAAATTGCAAGGGAGATAGGAGATCAATACTGTTTTACTTATGGTGGGCACCAGGTTAAATACTTTGATGTGTTATCTTCCTTAATCCTTAAAACAATTGCAGGATTCATTTTGTATATGCATTTTTCAGAAAACTGAGATTAGTAGGGCATAATTCCAATTTTGTCATAAAGGTGCAGAAACATGGGTGTATAATACCCACGTTTATTCTTTAGAATATTTCTATTGATGAATTTTCTTTTTTTTTTTTTTTTTGGTACCGGGGGTTGAACTCAGGACCTTGCTCTTGCGAGGCAGGTGGTGGAACCACTGAGCTAAATCCCTGGCCCACTATTGATGAATTTTTAATTTTAAGAGTTTTATTATATTAAACAATGAATATTTAACAGGAAAAATATCAAAGAAATAAAGTATGAATTTTTAATATTTATTGAGTGTTTGTAAAAACATCAAAATTTTCAACATTGACTGTTTTTTGATATATAAAGTCTCAAAAAGAACAACAGAAATAAATTCCAATATGAACTATAATAAAAATATCAATAGAAATCTATAAAAAGGTAATCTTCAGTTATCACACCTAAGGCGGTCTTCACATATGACAATAGTACATTCCATACACATGTATCACTTACACTGACAGCACATGTGTTTTGCTTTCCTCACCTTTTTGTAGGACATACTTGACATCTGTTGGTCTTGCTGTTTTATCAGAAGGTTCTTCTTACACAATGTATAGTTAACAGAAACATAAAATATCAATAAAATAACTTTTTTTTTTGGTACCGGGGATCGATCTTGGGTCCTTGAGCTTGCACAGCAGGCAGTGAAACCACTGAGCTAAATCCCCAGCCCCTAAAATAACTATTAAATTCTTAATATGTATTGTCTGTTTAAGATCAACATCAACATTTTCATATCAGCTGTGTACTTGTTTACAGGATCTAAAAGATAACATCAGAAATAAATTCCTGTATGAACTACAGTGAAACAGAACTCTACAACAAAAATAATCT
This sequence comes from Heterocephalus glaber, assembly GCF_053883595.1. NCBI lineage: Eukaryota > Metazoa > Chordata > Mammalia > Rodentia > Bathyergidae > Heterocephalus > Heterocephalus glaber. The sequence goes on along the minus strand of NW_028258139.1, from coordinate 8,287,008 downwards.
TTGCTTTAGTTGTCACACCCAAGGCAATCTTCATGCATGACAACTACATGTTCCATGTGCACGTCTTGCTTATACTGATAGCACATGTCCTTAGCTTTCCTTTCCTATGTGGCAGGCCATTCTTGTCACCTCTTTTGTCTTCCTGTTTTGTCAGGAGCTTCCTACTATTTGTACAATGTGCACATAGCAGGAAAGTAAGATATCAATAAAATATTAAGAATAGACATCAACATTTTCACATCAGCTGTTTATTTGCTCACAAAATCTAAAAGATAACATCAGAAACAAAAACCTATGTGAATCACAATGTAAATACAAACAAAAGTCTACAACAGAAATAATCTTTCCTTCGACTGTCACACCCAAGACAGTCTTCACATATGAAAACTGCATGTTCCATACACAAGTACCACTTACACTGATAGCACATATGTTTTGTTTTCCTGTCTTTTCTTGTTAGGACACAGTTGATGTCTTTTTGATTTTCCTGTTGTTGTAGTAGGTCTTTGGGATGCTCTGCCTGCCTGTTCACTTGTCATTTCACCAGTGTGCTCCACGATTTTTTTTGCATAGTTCCCTGGGCAGAAATGTTTTGTTTTTCCTTTGCTGTAAATGGTCTCTTAGGAGTTCCAGTGTCAGTCTCCTAAGGAAATTTCTCCATGATATTTTGCACTTGCTGTTTTCTTTATAAGCTATCAAACTCTTTATGGCAGACATGTTTAGGATCAAGTAAAACAACCATTGGTCATTGCTTTGTGTTTTGAGTGACATCATAGTTGCTGCATAACTCATTAACAACATTTACTTCACCTTTGGTTTTCTTGTAGAAAGTTACCATCTCATGCTTCCGTTTTGTCAAAGTTTCCCTATCAGTATTTCCATCATGGTGCAATGTTGACACCAGCTGTACCAGTTTGTTTTTCTTTGCCATATACAAGGCCAATGTTACATGTTTCTGAAATCCAAAGATTGTATTATACAATTCTCTGATTTGAAATTGCAACATTTCATTTGGAATTTCTGCTTTGTTCCTGTGTACAGTTCCTATGCTGGTGAACTTGTGCTCTGTTAACAAATGTAACATCAGTTAAAAACTGGTAAACCAGTTGTCCAATGTCACATTCCACTTAGTTTGGGAGATGGGAGCAACAAGTGTGTTCACAACATCATTTGGTTTATTACTATGTGAATAAGGACTTGGTGGCTGAGTTACAGGATAAATTTCTAAATTGAAAGTATAAGTCTTTGCATCTATAAAAGCATAATTTTTTATGCCATATTTGAAGGTTTTTTTGGCATATACTGCCAGAAACTACAGTGACCCTGAAATGCTACAAGATGTTCGTCAGTAGTCATGTATTCAGATGGTGTATAAATTGTTTGACAGTTACCCACAAATCTCACAGTAAGTGTACAGCAGCCAGATTATCAATTCTTTTTCTTTCTTGGTGGGTGATTTTGTCATCAAACCTCAGGAAATTTTAAAGGAAACCAAATCTCCTCAGTGTCATTGTTATTCTTCAGACCAGAAGCCCATACCCATCACTTTCCCATAAGTGTTTTACATTCCTGCAATTACTATGAGAAAACCCTGCTAAGTACAGCAGACCTATGAATGCTTTCAGTTTGGCTAGTGAGATGTCTTAATAAATACATTTCTTAGGATGGCTCTTGGTACATACAGAACATTTTACTTGTATTTTAGCCTTTGTGTATTGCATAACATCTTTTTTTTTTTTTATTAAATTCTTCTATTGGTACATTGTAGGTATACAACACAATTACATTTCTCATTGGGAATTGTACCTTAACATAATGCTTTTTTTTTCTTTTTTTTTTGGTACCGGGGATCGAACTTGGGTCCTTGCGCTTGCGCATCAAGCAACGAAACCACTGAGCTAAATCCCCGGCCCGACGTAATGCATCTTGATCCTTATTTTTTTTCTCATTCCTAGCCCTCCCTTCATGCCCTCCACCCTTCCCTATTTACAAAGACTTTATTTCCATTTTTTCCATTTCTCAGCATTTTTCCTTTCCCTTCTTTCCTTTCCCCTGCCCCTCCCACTACCCCTACCCCTTTGGACCTTTTCTTCCTATTTTACATTATCGATTATTCATTCTAATCATTGGTACATTTTAGGTATACAATATAATGACATTCATCATTGGAAATTTGCACCTTTACATAGTCTCTCTTAGTTCTTATTTTTCACCCTTGCCCAGCCCTCCCTTCAACCCCTCCAGTCCTCCCTATTTGCAAAGATTTTGTTCCTATTTTTCCATTGTCTCATATTAATCCCATTCCCTTCTATCCTTTCCTCTAGCCCTCCCACTTACTTCCCCTTTGCCCCTTTTCTTCCTATTTCACATTACCTATTATACATTTAGTCCTTATTTACACTTTCAGTTTCTCACACCAGAGAAACTGTTCAGTATTTATACATGTGTGTCCTATTTATTTCACTTAAGAGTATTGCCTCAATGTGCATCCACTTAGCTATAAATATCTCTAATTTCTCATTTTTTATGGCTGAGTAGTACTCCATTTTATTAAAAAACCACATTTTCTTTATCCAGTCTCCAGTTGATGGGCATTTGGGCTGTTTCCAAGTTTTAGCTATTACAAACTGTGCTGCTATGAACATGGGTGGACATATATCACTGTGGTATGATTCTTTGAATTCTTTGGGGAAGATCCCCAGCAGTGGAATAGCGGGGTCAAATGGGACTTCCAGTCCTAGTTCTTTGAGGTATCTCTATACTGATTTCCACAGTGGTTGCACCAGTCTACACTCCCACCAGCAGTGGAGCAGGGTTCCTCTTTCCCCACAGCCCTGCCAGCATTTGTTATTGGTTGATTTCATGATAGCAGCCATTCTTTCTGGAGTGAAGTGGAATCTCAGCGTTGTTTTCATTTGCATCTCTCGAATGACCAGTGATGTTGAACATTTTTTCATGTATTTATTTGCTATTTCTACTTCTTTGTGTGAGAAATGTCTGTTCATTTCAGATGCCCATTTTCAGGTTGGCTCTTTAAATTTGGGAGGTCTGATCTTTTTAAGTTCTTTATAGATTTGAGATAGTAGACCTTTGTCTGAGGAAGAGCAGGTGAAGATTTTTTCCCACATTGTGGGTTGTCTCTTCACACTGCTGGTGGTTTCTCTTGCTGTGCAGAAGCCTTTTAATAAGAAGAGATCCCACTTGCTGATTGTTTGTGCTAGTTCACAGGCAACTGAGGTTTTTTTCCTAAAATCTTTTCCTACACCGATGTCTTCAAGGGTTCTACCTAACCTCTGTTCCAACTGGTTCAGAGTTTCTATTTTAATACTGAGATCTTTAATCCATTTTGATTTTAGTTTAGTGCATGGTGAGAGATACAGGTCTAGTTTTAATCTTTGGCAAGTTGAAGCCCAATTTTTCCAGCACCATTTACTAAAGAGGCTATCTTTCCTCCAGTGAGGGTGTTTGGCTCCTTTGTCGAATATGAGATGGCTGAGTGTGTCTGGCGTTGTTTCTGCATCTTCTAATCTGTTCCACTGGTCCTCAGGTCTGTTTCTTTGCCAGTACCATGCTGTTTTTATCACAGTGGCTTTGTAGTATAGTTTCAGGTTGGGGATTGTGATACCCCCTGCCATGTCTCTGTTACCTAGAATTGCTTTTGCTCTTCTGGGTCTCTTCTTGTTCCAAATGAATTTTTGGATTGTTTTCTCAAGGTCTATGAAGTATGCTGCTGGGATCTCAATTGGAATTGCATTAAATCTATATAGCAGTTTTGGAAGTATGGCCATTTTCACTATATTAATTCTTCCTACCCAGGAGCAGGGGATGTCTGTCCATTTTCTGATATCATCTTCAATCTCTCTTTTCAGAGTGCTATAGTTTTCAGAGAAGAGGTCTTTGATTTCTTTTGTTGGGTTGATTCCTAGGTATTTCAGTTTTTTGGATGCTATTGTGAAAGGAATTATTTGCCCTATTTCTCTCTCAGTGAGTCTGTCATTGGTGTAGAGGAAAGCTATTGGTTTTTGTGTGTTGACCTTGTAACCAACTACTTGTCTAAATTTGGTTATTAAGTCTAGAAGACTTTTGGTGGAGTTCTTGGGGTCTTCTATAGAGAGTATCATGTCATCTGCAAATAATGACAATTTGACTTCTTCATTACCTATCTTTATTCCTTTTATTTCTTTCTCTTGTCTAATTGCCGTGGCTAATGTTTCCAGAACTATATTGAACAAGAGTGGTGATAGTGGACATCTTTGTTTTGTTCTTGATTTTAGTGTGAAGGATTTCAGGTTTTGACCGTTTAGTATGCTATTGGCTGTTGGTTTTTCATAGATGGCTTCTATCAGTTTGAGGTAGAGACCATCTATTCCAATTTTTTGTAGGCTTTTTATCATGAATGCATGTTGGAGTTTGTCACATGCTTTTTCTGCATCTATGGAGATAATCATATGGTTTTTGTCCTTGGCTCTATTGATATAGTGTATTACATTGATTGATTTGCATATATTGAACCATCCCTGCATCCCTGGGATGAATCCCACTTGATCAGGGTGTATGATCTTCTTGATGATCTTCTGCATTCTGTTTGCCAGTATCTTATTAAGGATTTTTGCATCTATGTTCATTAGTGAGATTGGCCTATAGTTCTCTTTTTCAGTTGGGTCTTTCTCTGCTTTGGGGATCAAGGTGATGCTTGCTTCCAGGAATGAATTCGGGAGTATTGCTTCCCTTTCAGTTTCATTGAAGAGTTTAAACAGTAGTGGCAGCAGTTCCTCTCTAAATGTCTTATAGAATTCAGCAGTGAAGCCATCAGGGCCCAGACTTTTCTTAGTTGATAAGGTTTTAATTACGTTTTCAATTTCATTGGTTCATATTGGGTTGTTCAGAATTTTTAGGTCTTCTTTGTTCAACTTTGGTAATTCATATGTATCTAGGAATCTGTCCATTTCTTCTGTGTTGTCCATCTTATTGGTGTATAGGTTCTGGAAGTAGGTATTGATGATCCTCTGTATTTCTGCTGGGTCTGTTGTAATTTCAACCTTTTCTTTCCTAATTACATGGATTTGGGCCTTTTCTTTCCTTTTTCTGACAAGGTTGGCTAAAGGTTTGTCAATTTTGTTGATGCTTTCAAAGAACCAACTCTTGGCTTCATTGATTTTTTGTATCATTCTCTTAGTCTCCATTGCATTGATTTCTCCTCTGATCTTTATAATTTCCTCCCTTGTATGAGCTTTGGGTTTGTCCTGCTCTTCTTTTTCTAGAAGCTTGAGGTTCAGCATCAGGTTGTTTAATTGGGCTCATTCTGTTTTCCTAATATGCGTATTCACTACTATGAATTTCCCTCGTAAGACTGCTTTCATTGTGTCCCATAGATTCCGATATGTTGTATTGTGATTGTCATTAAATTGAAGGGATTGTCTGATTTCTTCTTTAATTTCTTCTGTGACCCATTGATTATTCAGAAGTGTGTTGTTCAGTTTCCACGTGTTTATGAAATTTTTCCAGTTTCTTTTGCTATGGATCTCCAATTTCATCGCACTATGGTCTGATAATATACAGGGGATAACTTCAATTCCTTTGCACTTACTTAAACATGTTCTATGTGTGAGTATGTGGTCTATTTTTGAGAACGACCTTTGTGCAGCTGAAAAGAATGTGTATTCTGATTATGTGGGGTGGAAGACTCTGTAAACATCTGTTAAGTTCATTTGTTCAAGAGTTTGATTGAGTTCTAGTATTTCATTACTTATTTTTAGTCTAGTTGATCTTTCTATTTGTGACAGTGGGGTGTTGAGGTCCCCCACTACAATTGTATTAGTGCATATATGACTTTTCATATCCGTTAGTATTTGTTTTATATAGTTGGGTGCCCTAGTGTTTGGTGCATAGATGTTTATGATTGTCATCTCTTCCTCTTGGATTGTTCCCTTTACAAGGATGTAGTGTCCTTCTTTGTCTCTCTTCATCAGTGTTGGTTTGAAATCTACTTGATCTACAAAGAGGATAGCTACTCCTGCTTGTTTTTGGGTTCCTGTTGCATGGAGTATTGTTTTCCACCCTTTAACTTTCAGTCTATGAGTTTCCTTTTGAATGAAGTGTATTTCTTGTATGCAGCATATTGTTGGATTTTGCTTCTTAACCCATTCTGCCAGTCTATTTCTTTTGATTATTGAATTGAGACCATTAACGTTGATGGTTATAACTGAAACGTATTGACTTGTCATTGCCATGACTTTTTCTTTTTGTTGGGTTCTCCCCCTTTGCGTTTAATTTCTTGTCATGCCAGATGGGTTCATTCTGCTTTGCTTCCTGGGGTTGTGATCCTCAATGTCTATTCCTAGGATATTGTGTAAAATTCTTTGGAGTGCTCGTTTGATAGTCACGAAGTTCCTAAGGTGCTCTTTTTGTCATGAAAGTATCTTATTTCTCCATCCATTTTGAAAGATAGTTTTGCAGGGTACATCAGTCTGGGTTGGAGGTTGTTTTCTTTTAGATCTTGGAATATGTCACTCCAAGCTCTTCTTGCCTTGATGGTTTGTGTTGAGAAGTCTGCTGTGATTCTGATGGGCTTTCCTTTGTATGTGATTTGTTTCTTTTCTCTGACTGCTTGGAGAACTTTGTTCTTCGGTTGTGTTTCTGGCATCTTAACAATTATATGCCTGTGTGTAGATTTTTTTTTGATCAAGGCTATTTGGAGTCCTATATGCCTCACTTATCTGTATGTCAAGCTCTTTTCTCATGCTTGGGAAGTTTTCTGCCATTATTTCTGTGAAGAGATTTTTTTATGTCATCTGCACTCTCTACTGTTTCTTCATTGAGCCCAATCAGTCTTATGTTATTCTTCTTTGCATCATCTAGCAGCTGCTGGATTGATTTCTCATGTTCCCTTATAATTTTGAAGCAATTTTTCTTTTTCTGGTCACTAATTGTAATCTTATCTTCTATATCTGAAATTCTGTCCTCACATTGGCTCATTCTCCTGTGTAGACTTTCAATGGAGTCTTTCATGTCCTGGAAATCTATTTGCATCTGTTTTATGGATTCCATTTGTTTCTTATGTTGGGATTCCATCATGTTCCTGAGCTCCTCTCTAGATTTATTAATCATGTCTTGCACTAGGGGTACAATTTCTCCTGTTATCTGAGAAATTATTTCTGATTTCATTTTTTCTAGGTCCCCTTTTGTTGCCAGTTCAGTGGGTCCAGGTGGTTGTGTATCAGAGTGTTCCATCTCATTTCCCTTTGGGGTTGCTGTAGGTGATCTGGAAGTCTGGTTTTGAGACTTATTTACGTGTTTTCTCATTTCAACTGGGGCAGGGGGCTGTTAGCGCCTGCACGGATTACCTTCTCTGAGCTGGGAGAGGTGGGACAGGGGCCAGGAGCAGTGGTAGGGATGGCGACCCAAAAGCCCTTTCCTGTGGGCTGGGAGCAGCCGGAGGGATGGTGGCTGGGAAGCCCCGTCCTCTGGACCAGGAGCAGTGGGATGGCGGTTCAGAAGCCCCTACCTCTGGGGCAGGAGCGGTGGGAGGCATGGTGGCCTGGAAGCCCCTTCCTCTGGGCCGGGAGCAGCGGGACAGAAGGTGGCCCAAAAGCCCTTTCCTATGGGCTGGGAGCAGCGGGAGGGATGGTGACTGGGAAGCCCCTTCCTCTGGACCAGGAGCAGTGGGACGGTGGCTCAGAAGCCCCTAACTCTGGGCTGGGAGCAGTGGGACTCAGTACCTTGGTCTGGTGGTCTGGTGGTCTGGTGGTCTGGTGTGCTCTGCGTCTTTGTAGTGTGGAACCAGGTGCCTGCCTGTCTGCAGTGGGGTGATTCGGTGTCTTCCGTGCGACTCTTGCATAACATCTTGTAGCATTTTGTCTGTTACAGTTTCCAACATTGAATGTCAGTGCTGGCATTCAGCCCAATAGGTTTCACCCTGCCAAGTTTTTCACTATATTTTTGGACCTAGTTCTAACATTGGATTGTTAACATTTGGTTGCGTGACCATTTTGTACCATTTCTACTAGTCAAATATATACTCATATCGCTGTTTTTTTTTTTTTGTAATCTGAATCTAGGAGTTCTCTGCATTCTCTGTGTCTGTATCTGTCAATTCTTGCTCCATTTTACTATCACAAGAACTTTGGCTCACATGGTCAACATCAAAGTCATTATTATCTTCATCCATGCATGAGTAATCTGATGATTCACTTGTGACCTCCTCCAAAACTAGCAAATCTGGCTTTTCATGTGCCATTGTACTGAATTGGGCTACTTCTATCAGAAAAATCAAAAGAAAGCCTTTTTAAAAGAACTATCCTAAATGCATTTCAATTTAACAATGAGGATTTCATGGGTAAAACTCACCTGTTGCTGCTTTGGAGCTCCTGTACACACCTTGTCATTAGTCTACCAAGTAAGTGAATGCACAGATGGATTTTTGCTTTCCTCAGGTGTGGTCACAACCACATTCTATTATGATAAAACATGTTTACATTAGAGAAGTGTCATGTTGGGTGTATTTTACCCCATATGATGCTCAGATAAACACATGCAAAACCTGTTAGATGGAGCATTATGTGGGTAAAAATTTCAATTTAACACTTTTGCACATGTGCAGACACCTTGCCATTCATCCTACCAAGTGGATAAACACAAAAATTGCTTCCTGTATCCCCCAGGCACAGCTACTAAGATGCACAGCTGGCTACTATTATTCCTAAAGTACAAATATATAGTAGAAAACTATGGGATGGGTTGTTGTAACCCAGTGTTATGCCCTGTTAAGAAAAGTTGTGTCGCAAATGAACAGTCTATAATAAATGTAAGAGCCAAATTTGGTACCCATGTTGCTTGATTTTAAGTCATGCCCTCTTTCTCCTGTACCCTACAGAAAAGTTCAAAGTATCTAGTGTTACAAATTGTCAAATATGGTAGAACATTACCCATTTCACAGGTTAGGAATATTTGCATGCAAACTGGCAGGGCACCCTAAACTTTAAGAAATTATTCACAACCAGTGTTTTATAAAGGACAATGCTTTGTTACCATGAGGTCAAATTGGAGAAAGAGCCCTTAGTCTTGAGCATTTGTGTTCTGGGGTATATTGCAATGACTCATTTCAAGTAAATGTTTATTGTATACAGGTGGCAGTATTCAAAGAACGAGAGCAAAAAGAGATTGAAGCCATGCATTCCTTGAGAGCAGCCAACCTAGCCAAGATGACCATGGTGGACCGCATAGAAGAAGTAAAGTTTTGTATTTGTCGTAAGACAGCTAGTGGCTTCATGCTACAGTGTGAGCTCTGCAAAGACTGGTTCCATAACAGCTGTGTTCCCCTTCCTAAATCAAGTTCCCAGAAAAAAGGATCCAGCTGGCAGGCTAAAGAAGTTAAATTCCTTTGTCCTCTTTGTATGCGGTCTCGAAGGCCCAGGCTAGAGACTATACTGTCACTGCTGGTATCCCTTCAGAAGTTGCCTGTACGATTGCCTGAAGGAGAGGCCCTTCAGTGTTTGACAGAGCGTGCCATGAGTTGGCAGGACAGAGCCCGGCAGGCCCTAGCCACAGATGAACTGTCGTCTGCCCTGGCCAAACTGTCCGTGCTAAGCCAGCGGATGGTTGAACAGGCAGCACGAGAAAAAACTGAAAAAATCATCAGTGCAGAACTCCAAAAAGCAGCTGCCAATCCAGACTTACAGGCAAGTTTAGGATTTACATTGTTTTTTTGTTTCACGGGGTAATTGTCAGCGTGTGATTAGTAAATCAAATTTATCTTATCAGTTGACTAGGAAAACAATAGTGATTTGCCTGCAGTTATGTGATCAGTGGCCTCTTTTTTCTGTATACACCCACAGCATTCTCTTTAGGTTTGTACCTAGGTCATTTTAGTGAGGTATTACCTGGAAATATCATTCAGGTGAATCTTTGCATCACAGTCAAGTAGTTTCTACTAACTGCTAAACAACCGTTAACTACTTTGCAAGTTCATTACATCTTGCTGATCTTAGCACATAGTAATCACCCCTATTTGTTTAGTATGTCTCTTCATTTTGGAATTTTCTGTTATTTAGGGACATTTATCTAGTTTTCAACAGTCTGCTTTTAACCGCGTGGTGAGCAGTGTATCATCTTCTCCTCGACAAACAATGGACTATGACGATGAAGAAACAGATTCTGATGAGGACATTCGGGAGACATATGGCTATGACATAAAGGTAATTACATGGGTAGGTTTATACATACGTGTTCAGTGAATTTGTTTAAAAAAAAACTATGAATGCTGATGTTTGAAGCCTGAGTGTGAAAGAAAGCTGGTTATATGTCTTGAGTTTATGGTGATAGCATTTTCTCAGAACTGGAACTCTTATTTATATTTTTTAATATAAACAGTCACTATATCAGTCACCCCTTGTGTGTACTTATATATCTACTGTATGTTTATCTGAAGCAACAGTTTTTCTGAAAAAGGAAATTAAAAAAATTTTCCTCAGAGGGAATAGAAAAATTATGCCTTTAAGTTACTAAAAGCTCTCACAGCTTTTTAAAATTTTTTAAAGTTCACCATTTTTCTTATCCTGTGTCTATGTTTAAAGTTCATCTCTACAACATATGTAGTTGGGGTCCTTTTGGTCTGTAGTCCTGTATGTTTGTCTTCGTATTTATAAAATATATAAATACTGTATACTTAGGTCTTATTTTTTGTATTTTGTTTTTAAAGTAACAATAAACTCTGTCTTTTAATGTAGGATGTTTATGTATTTATATTCAATATGATGTGTTGATATGGTTGATATGCTTACATTTAGGTCATCTTGCCATGGTTTTTTTTCTTAGTTCCCCGCCCCTACTTTATTCTTCTATTGCTTATTTTCTGCTTACTTTAGGGTTTTCTGAAAAAAATTTTAGTGTCTTCCTTTATTGGCTTCTTATACTTTTTATTTTTTACTGATTGCTCTAGTCCTAATGCATTTTTAACATATCTGAGTCAGTATTGTACTTTTCACATTTCAAACTTCATGTTAGGAAAGTATTTAGAAAAAAAAATTGGTTTTACCTTTCATTATTTCTGTTATTTTCTGGTCATTGGTCTGTTTTATTTTGCAAGCTTATCAGAAAGTCCTTGAAAGAGTTACAATGAAATGAGTAGAGAGGCAGGGTCAGAAAAGAGTGCTAGCCAGTGAGAAGCAGTATCTGGCAACTGAAATAGAGGGTTTGTACTCTTTTTTTAAGTTCCTTAATTTTTTTTTTTTTTTGGTACCTGGGATTGAACTCAGGACCTTGCAGGCACTATGCCATTGACCTAAATTCCTGGCCCCCGTAATTATTTTTTTTTCCATTAAGTTTATTGGTGTATTTTAGGTATACAATATAGTTATATTCATCATTTGGATCTTGTACGTTTACATGACGTATCTTGGTTATTTTTTTCCCCATTCCCCTGCCCTCCCTTCACCCGCTCCACCCTTCCCTATTTACAAAGACTTTGTTTCCATTTTTTTCTTTTTCTCATATATTTTTTCTTTTCCCTTTTCTTTCCCCAATCCCTCCCACTTGCCCTACTCTTTTAGACCTTTTCTTCCTATTTCACAATATCAGTTATACATTTTGATCCTTATTTACACTTTTAGATTTTCACACCAGAGAAACTATTCTGTTTTTACACATGTCCTATTTATTTCACTTAAGAGTATCAGACCCCTTAATTTTTTTTTTTTTTAAATATAACAATTTTAATCACTAGTCGCTTCAGTTTCAGCTGGGCCCCTAATAAGTCTCCGTATCCCTCTTTTTCCTGCAGGACCTTTTGGTTTTGCAAAACTTTGTTTATGTGCATGCTGCTTAGGATGTACTTCCTCATAAAGGAAATCAGCAGTCACCTCATCCCCATTGTCTGTCTCTATCTTTCTGATTACATCCATCTGTAGTTGTCTTTCTACAATTTCTAGCAGAGGACTCTTGCAGCTAGAATACAGCATCTGTTCTCTTATACTGCATGTGTATCCAGGCATTGAATAAATAGAAACTGTGGACTCTTAAGTAGTCTCCTTCATGGGAATGTTTATACAGAAAGAAATGATAATGTGCAGAATCTTTGGGAATCCTCTTTGACAAATCTTTCAGTTCTGTATTTGTTGTGTTGGCCAAAATTATAATTTCATTTTTTATATATGTGTTTCCAACTGCACATAGTTCAGCTATTTTTCAGTTTTTCCAAAGCCTGAAAAGCTTCTCAAGAAATAGGAAATGCTACTCCTTGTAGTGTTTGATGCTTCGTGTCCACACCCGCTTTAGTTTGTGCCTCATTAATTTTAATCTGCCGTAATTCTTCCTCTGCTGCAGTCAGGGAGTCAGGGGAAGACTGTGATAGCAAATATTTCTTATACCCATGTAATGAGACATCTTCCTTTACTGTACCGAATACTTCATCTTTAATGTGGCCACAACCAAACTCCTTTATCAGAGTTGCTCTTGTTGCTGCATACAACATTTTTTGATGAACATGAGAATGATCTGGAGACCACACAATGAATATCCACTCATATCCCGGGCATTCTGAGCATCTAACCTGAATAATATATAGCATGGCTGCTTGTCCTCCAATAGGGACAAAATGAAGGAATCATGATCCTTATCCCAGGAACCTGAAGGCTGACTACATGATCCAACCACAAGTTGCTCATTTTCAATCGATATTTTCAGAAGTCTGTACTTTTCTTCTCTGGCTCTGGCAAAGATATCTTTAACACCTTCACTTGCTTGGATGCCGGTCTGGTGGGACATGGCGGCGGCCAGGCTCAGCCTCGGGGTCCGGCGCTGAGTGCGTGAGCTGCCTGGCCCCTGGCCCCCTTAATTCTTAAACAAGGAAGAAGATTATAAACTGTTGTTATTAAATTCTCAGTGAGTGGCAGTATCTTACAGATTCCTCTTATAAAACATTTTTTTCCTAAGTAGATCTTTCCATAGCTGTTACTTTGAAACTTCTAGATTCTTGGATGGTAACTTGGTTAAAGATAGCCTCATGGTGACAATAGATTTTCCTGTCATGCATCCTATAAAGAAAATCAGGTATTGGGTTAGTCATTAGGCTGTTGTTTTTCATCTCTTAATCCACTCTTTTATATTCTGCTTTGTGGTGTTGGGGCTGGGAATCCACTCCAGGGACTCCCAAACTTTTTCTGTAAAGGGCTAGATAGTTTATGGTTTCTCTTTGCTGCTGAGTTGCTTCTGCTTCTGCTTCTCTTCCTTTAAAAAAAAATTGTTTTTTAAATTTCGTAGTATTGAACTCGGGGCCTTGAGTATGCTAAGCAAACACTGTAACACTGAGCTATACCCCCAGCCCTATATGCTTCTCTTCATTTTTCTTTCTTTCTTTTTAAAAAAATATAATTCTTTTTAAAAATACAAAGTATCCTTAGCTCACAATCCATACAAAAACAGATTGCACCTGAGTTTGGCCCCCAGGTAGTGTGCCAACACATTGGTCCTTTGCCAGATGCTTCTCTTCTACAAGTAAGAGACATGAGAAAAAATTAAAAGGCCTGAACATTGAGAAATGACTTTATTTTCCCCTTCTGTTTATTTCCTCTGAACTACATTTTAAAAAACCTTGACATAGACAAGTAATTCAAATTTTCACCATTCCCTCAACCCTGAAACCAACCATGTTATGTTCCACCAGCAGTAACAGAACTAACTGGCCAGTATTTTATCCTCAGAGGTCTGGAGTCCATCTCTGCTGGTCCCCTTCCTTAAACTTTTAGGTTCTAATAACCGTACCAGCCCTAAAGATGTAACTCCTCCCTATAGTTATTATCTATCATGCTGTTTCCTCAGTGATTGTTTTTTGCCCTTTTAATCCTTTTAGTACACATTTGAATGGTTCCCTATATTAAATTTGCTGTTGAAATGCTCGATCTGATGTCTGTCCTCCTGGTAGCACTTGATCTTTAAGACTGTACAGGAAAGCTGTGGAAACAAATTCCATGGAGAATCACATGAGATCTAATTAGACTTGTCAGAGTTTTATAATTTCTATATTGTATCAGGCTCTAACTTGTATTAAATAAAAGCAATTGGTAAGATTCTAGGTTTGAACACCTTTCAAAAGGATTAAATGATTTGTGTCTTACCATGTCATATCTAACCCTTTCTTCCCCTCTTAAGTCTATTTTATTTTCTTTTAAAAGGTAAGATTCCTTAACTTCGTATAGTTATACACTGTGAAGGGTAAATTACTTAATACTAGTTTCTTTGTAGTTTTATTATCTCTGTGGATTAATTGGAGTCATTTATCTATTTTTTGGGGGGGTGGACATTTTTTATTTTATTAATCTTATTTAGTTAATGTCAGAGTTTTAGCATGTTATATTAGAAGCTTTAAACTGAAAATCTTCACTTAGGTCTTTGCCCACAGGATGTTAAGTGTTCCTAATTCTCAGTACCTCTCTATTTCTTCTTCAGGACACAGCCAGTGTGAAGTCCTCTAGTAGTCTAGAACCCAATCTCTTTTGTGATGAGGAAATTCCTATCAAGTCAGAGGAAGTGGTAACTCATATGTGGACAGCACCTTCATTCTGTGCAGAACATGCTTATTCTTCTGCTTCTAAAAGTTGTTCTCAAGGTATTACCCTTTTTAAGAAATGTGAGCACACTGCACATACCTGAAATTCCAGCACTCAGGAGGCTGACAAAAGATTGCAAGTTTGAGGACAGCCAGGGGTTCATAGTTCAAGTCCAGCCTGGCCTTCATAGCAAACTCTCTCAAAAACAGAAGTGAAAAAATAAGTATGAAGAAGATAAGCCTAAAAAGAGAGAGAAAAAACATTGTATTAATCAAGAATCCCTGTGAATCCCTGAATTGAATACAATGCCTGACCATGAAGTGCTAAGAGAACTGGAAAATGCTGTTTTGGGATGGAAAAGCCAAACACAATTTCCATTTTCTAATACTAGATGATAACCTGAAAATTTATATAGAATTACAGAGTCATAATTAGAAGAACTTTAGAGGCCATGTAGTCATATCTCTCATGTCTATAAAAAAATCTCTTGATAGGTAATCATTTACCTTTGATTTAATCACTATCAGTCATTGAAGAACTTGCTGCTTTTTTTGTTTTTTTTCCAAAGTACCTGAGGGGCCCAGAGGTCAGTGCCTCAGAGTGGGCAAAGACAAAGACTCTGAGCTAGCCACTATTTATTGGGTACACACAATAATTGGAGGGAGCATCAGGTGACTTAGGGGGTGGTGGTAATCCTATGTCCATGCAGATCTTCTGCTAATGAAGATCTTAGATCATGAGGTTCTTCTGTTGAGGAGAACTCCGTCCAATAATCTTGGTGAAAGACCTCCAAAATGATGTAGGGGGAATAGATATAACTCCCAAACCTGCTAGTTAGCCAAAACTCGAGTTCGTGTTCTCTAAAATGAAAGAATGAATTCTCAGAACAATTGGAAGTTAAGAGTAGGAAGAATTTATTGAGAGAAAGATAGCTTCTGTCTAAGAGAGAAAGAAGGGGGACCGGAAAATGGATTGCCCCTTGCTGCTTTTTAAGAATATTCATTTTGAATTTGGATAGCTGTAATTGTTAGAAAGTTCTTCCTTTTTATATGGATGATTTCTCCATGATGTTCACTTTTCTTTTTCCCAGTGAAAATAACTCACCCTGTTTTGGGACACAACTCTGAAAGATGGAGAGTATTTTTCTCTATAATAAAATTTAGGATTTTATTGAGTATCATATTAATGTCTGTTCATTAGAAAGTTAACCATTTATTTTTATAGGGTAGCTAACTGCTTAATTTTTTGGTATAGTCCAAAATGGAGAGAACATGGGTTAAGAGATTCTGCAATAGTCAAGAAAAAGAACCAAATTTCAACTCTAAACCAGTTTTTTAAAGTGGGCCTTGGAATTCTAGATCTTTTTGTTCTGTATTTTTCATTTCATTTTTTACTTTCAAGGATGTGATGGCATGCACCTATGCAGGAGGCTGAGTCAGGAGGATTTCTTGAGCCCAGGAGTTTGAGGCCAACTTGGGCCCAGTATCAAAACCCCATCTCAAAAAACAAAACCAAACCTTTATTTTCACTTTTTAATGTAATGAATCTGGATGTTGGTGGGGGCATTCCCCTAAACATTTACTTTGAAAACATTACATTTATCCACAGTTTTCACTTTTTTGTTTGTTTTATAATATTTTTTGGGAAAGGTACTAGCACCCCAAGGAAACAACCCCGGAAGAGCCCTTTGGTTCCCCGAAGTTTGGAACCTCCAGTGTTGGAATTGTCACCTGGAGCTAAAGCCCAGCTGGAAGAACTCATGATGGTTGGAGATCTCCTGGAAGTGTCTCTGGATGAGACACAACACATATGGCGGATTTTGCAGGCCACACACCCTCCCTCAGAAGATAGATTCCTACATATCATGGAGGTATGGATTTAATGCTAATTTAAATAGTGTTTTTATGTCCTGGTTCCTTAGAGGTACCATGCATATTGGTAGAGAGATGGCTGAATCGGCAGTTATCTGGCTGTCCAGCTCTTCTGTTTAGGCCAGAGCAATTTTGCTTTACGTTTATTTTTATTGAGGTTTTATGTAATATTTAATTTTCTACAAAAGACTATTTCTGCTAAAAATGAGTACAGGTGAGGGAATTGAAAATAATCAGTTTAGAACAACCTCCATACCCCAGTCTCCCACTGTTGGAAGGCTCAGAGTTAGGTAGGAAAATGGTAGTGGTTAAAAGAAGCAAGAAGGGCCAGGGATTTAGCTCAGTGGTGCTGCTGCCTGCCTCACAAGCACAAGATCCCCGGTACCGCAAAAAAAATAAAAAAAGCAAGGACATGGATAAATGCTTGTAGAACTGGATTGGATGGAAGGGAGGAATCTACATTTATATATTATACTCACAGTAGTTTTTAATTCATGGTGTTTTGTTTTTATTTTACTTTACACTTTACTTTTTATTATACTTTAATTTTATTTTTGCCATACTGGGCATTAAAACAGGGGCACGCTATTGCTAGGAAAGTACTTACCATTGAACTATAACCCAGGCCTCCTTCCCCCACCTTTATTTTTAATTTTGAGATACGGTCTCACTAAGTTGCCCAGACTGGCCTCAAACGTGATCTTCCTTGTCTCAGCCTCCCAAATAGTTAGGATTACAGACATGAGCCACTGTTTCCAGCACTGTATTGTGTTTTTATACCCATACTGTCATTTAATCTTTACCATAATCCTGAAGCAAAGGCAAAGGCAGGATAAATGGGGCAAATATTTATTCTATTCTTCATATGGAGAAATTAAGGATTGGATCTGTGAAAAATTAGGGTCACACATCGAGTAAAATTAAGAGACTTGGATTCTAACTCTGGCTTCTGACTCCTACTCTGTTTTATTAGCTTTCTTATTTCCATGTAATTGAATGGTATGATGTCACCAATTGTTGATACAGACACATTTAGCTTACTATAGTTTGTTTTTGGTTTGCAAGACAAATCTAAAGTAGTCTAATTAGATATAGTTTCTTCATATCCATTATCTCATCTCATCCTCTGTAGCTCGTATAAAGAAACACAAAGTATTAAGAGGTTATATAATCTTGTTCAAGGTGTAATAGACTTACGACAGTTATAATCTAATGTACTTTTGAATTCTGCTGATTCTTAGGTTCCTGTCAAAGATTCTCAGGTCTTAAATCTCCAAAAAAAGTGAATTTAACAAATTTTTTTCTGAAAGAATTTATCATGTTCATATTTTTAAATACTTCTTTTTCCTAACATTTCCTTCATTCTTTTCTGTTAATACGCACATTTTTTTTGTCATATAAATATTTTCTAACCCTTGCTAAAGTCACTACATACCATTTATAATTTGATCATGGATTCAATTTTATATGTTTTCCTGACATTTTTGATGACTTCTTAACCACTAAGAATTTATCGCATTAAAAACTTCTTATTGGGGGACATATGTCAGATTGAACTCCCAGAGGCACTCTACCATAAACTTCACTCCTAGCCCTTTTTATTTTTTATTTTCAGACAGGGTCTTACTAAACAGGCTGCCCTTGAACTTGGTGATCCTCCTCCTTCAGCCTCCTGAGTAGCTGGGATTGTAGGTGTGCACCACTGTGCCTGGCACTATAGAAAACTTTAGTAGTGATAAATGAAAACCAGAAAGATTTTTATTTTCATGATTTAGTACAATTAGCTTTCTAGTTATGTTTTCATCCTAAACAGAGATGGAAGAGACTATATTAATATATGCTAACACTGATCTCCTTTCCTCTGGTAGGCTGAAAATAAGTCATTATCTTATTTAGAGCTTGTCATTATTTTCTACTCTTGAGTTACCTAATATATTTGTTGTTGTTTTCATATTTGTATTAATCTGCCTTTTAGGTATCTTTAAAATGACAATTTTTTTGGTCTTTTGTGTGTGGTATAATGTATATCACACACAGGATTACTGTTTTAACCCTTATTGTGTGAATAGTTCAGTTGCACTATGTATATTTACGGTGTTATACAATTGTCACCACAATTAGTTTCTAGAACTTCTTCGTCATCCCAAACAAGTCTATTTCTTCTTCCACCTCCTAGTAACCTCTCTTCTACTTTTTGTGTCTATAAATTTGCTTCTTCTAGGTCCTTTATATAAGCACTTGTCATTGTTTTAAAATGTATTGGTTTAAAATTGTTTCTAATTTTATATTTTTTGAAGGATGACAGCATGGAAGAAAAACCATTAAAAATGAAGGGAAAAGACTCTTCAGAGAAGAAACGGAAACGGAAGCTAGAAAGGGTAGAACAACTTCTTGGAGAAGGAAAACAGAAATCCAAGGAGCTAAAGAAAATGGACAAACCCAAAAAAAAGAAATTGAAATTAAATGCAGACAAATCAAAGGAGCTGAACAAATTGGCCAAGAAACTAGCAAAAGAAGAAGAGAGAAAGAAAAAGAAGGAAAAGGCTGCCGCCGCCAAAGTTGAACTTGTGAAAGAGAGTACTGAGAAGAAAAGAGAGAAAAAAGTGCTGGACATCCCTTCCAAGTATGATTGGTCAGGAGCCGAGGAATCTGATGATGAGAATGCTGTGTGTGCAGCACAGAACTGCCAAAGGCCCTGTAAGGACAAGGTGAGTTCCATTTGTTTGTAGTGGAATTTGAGAGTTCAAGGAACAACAGTCACGGAGACATGTTTGTGAATCCAGAGTTTGGACTTCTAACATAATATGTTTTTTACAGTTTCTATAAACTTTTGAATTATAAGGCTCCTAGGTCAGTGTGCTTAATAGAAAAGTGTTATATTAAAAATCACATACTTAATGAACACAAAACAGGAGCACAGAAAAGCCATGATATTCCCTTTCAAGCAGTGCATTTGATATGCAGTGGGCAGAGCAAGTGTTATAGCAGTCCTGTGATTTCCCTGTAGGGTAACACAGAATTAACTACCTTGTCAATTAGCTACAATGGTCCCCCATAATCCTGGGCCATTGTTAAGACCTGTGGAAAATTATATTAAGATCGTATTGCAAAGGCCTAAAGATTTTCAGTCTTTATCTTACCCACACTCAAGTGATGTGTACTCTCCTGAATAGAATGACTTATTTTTCTAATCCTTTGTAACAAATAATTTAACCCTTTAAATAAAGTTTTATTTAAAGGTTTTCAACCATAAAATTTAAGTTTAGGAATTCTGTGGTGGCCATTCTTTAGATAATATTGATGATGTGAATCTCTGAGAAAAATAGACAAACTTCATGAAAAATTTCAGTTCTTTAAATGACTATGGGGCGTCTATTATCATTCCTATCAAGAATATTAAAAAATTGGGCCGAGGATTTAGCTCAGTGGTGCCACTGCCTGCCTCACAAGTGCAAGGTCCAGAGTTCAATCCCCAGTACCCAAAAAGAAGAATTAAAAAGTTAATCATGCTAAGCCAGGTGTGATGGTGCATGCTTGTAATCCCAGCACTCGGAAGCCTCAGACAGGAGGATTGCCACCAGTTTCAGACCAGCCTGGGTTACACAGTGAGTTCAAGGCTGGCTTGAACTATGTAGTGAGACCTTGTCTCCCCAAAAAAAAAAAAAAAGTTCATCTTAATTTTTTTGATATTTAGAATTTTAATACCTCTTCAATTTGAAAAAATGAGCAGAATAAATCTGCATTGCTATTCCTTGTAGATTATGCCCCCACATACCTCTTCAGTCAAATACTTACACAGTTTTAGAGCTGAAGGGACCAAGACATCACTTTGTACAGGTTTCTTATTTTACAAATGATGAAATGGACTCAGAGAAGTTAAATAATGTGACCAGTCACATAGCTAACTAGTGGCAGAACCATTCAGAATGTGGCCTATGGAAAATTGAGATGTAAGTACAAAGGCATAACCCAAAGCTAAATGACACCTATATTTTAAATCAGGCTTATTAGGGGTTTTTCATTCTTTTTTTTTTTTTTTTTTTTTGGTACCAGGGATCAAACTTGGGACCTTTTGCTTGCAAGGCAGGTGGCAGAACCACTGAGCTAAATCCCCAGCCCTATTCATTTTAAGAAAATAATTGTAGGGTAAAATACAGATCCCATTGCTTATTCTTTCAGGGATAACAGCTATAAATATTTTAGTATATTTTCCTTTAATCTTTTTTCTATAGTTTGGTTTATATGATTGCCATACTGTGTTTACTTTTGTATCTTGCCTTATTAATTTTATGTGCATTTCCCTGTACTATCAACATTTTAAAGTATTTTAGCAGATTCATTGTGTATAAATTGTTTTTATCTTTCACTTTGAATTCATTTTCATCTGAATATTTTTATTAAAGAATCTGTTGGAGGATTTACTGTTTATCTTTGAGTACTAAAGTATTAGCATTCAGTGTTAGCAGAATCTTCTCCCTTTTACCTAATTTTATGGTAGTTTCAAGACTTGCAGTAAAATAATTATACTTCGTTTTTAAACTTTTAATCAAAATTTTCTTTGTGTCCATTATGAACCTTTTATCTCTTTTCTCCTTTTATCAATCTTTCCTTTCTCTACTCAGCTTTTAAATGTGGTTCAGTTCTTCTATAATCCCTACATTTTCTTTTTTTTTGGTACTGGGGATTGAACTTGGGTCCTTGCGCTTGCACAGCAGGCGGCGAAACCACTGAACTAAATTCCTGGCCCCAACCCTACATTTTCTTATAGCACATAAACACTACAAGCAGTTTCTTTTTCATTTGCTACAAAATTTAAATATAAATTAACATATGCCCTGCTTACTCAGAGAGTTACAAGGAAAAGGTCAAATAATTTCTATGAAAGAACATGGTAATGGAAGATGCAATACAAGTATTAAGAGGTGATCATTAAAAAAAAGCCATCATTATGTTTAAATGAAACCTGAGGGTTTTTTGTTTTGTTTTGTTTTGCTTTTTGTGGAACTTGGGATTGAACTCAGGACCTTGCACTTGCCAGGCAGGTGTGGCAATACTGAGCTAAATCCCCAGCCTGAAACCTGAGTTTTGTTCCTAACATTATAGGTACTTTTTAGGTACATTTTGATGGAACAGAGAAAGGAGTATTAGCTGAGCATTCAGAGAAAATATCTGTTTTAAGCTCTTAAAAGATAAGCAGTGTATGCCTTACCCTGTCATTAGCTTCCATCAACTTAGTGTTATATTTCCTTGTTTAATTTTAAACAAATTATTTCAGATTATAAACATTTTACCTATCATTACTGTTTTTCAGTTTTTATAACTCCCCACATTTGTTCCTGATACCAGTTTTGTTACATAGTATATTTCTTTAAAAACTTTTAAAAAGAATTTTCAACTTTCTCAATTTATACTGTATCTCTAAAGAAACCTAGTTAATGCACAACATACATCTTCAAAACAAGATGTTAAGAAAAGAATGCTAATTAGAGAAATCTGTTATTTAAAATATGCAGCAAAAACTAATTTCTGGAGTTCATTTGTTTTTAGGGAAATGTACCTTCACCATTTCTCTAACTAGTAATTACTATTACTTTTTCCTAAAAATATGCAGGTTAAGTATTTTTGTAAAAATGGAAAGAATGTTACTTAAACGCCTCTAGCTTAAATTTGGTGATGTTTCTTTTAGAAAGAGGAAAGAAAGATAATTTTTAAAGAAGTCATCTTTCCATCAGTTATCAAATTAAAGCTGAAATTAATTTTCAGAACACTAAAGAACTATTATAAAAATTGTTTTAAAAGTCAGAAGCTTTCTTCTCCTGAAACGTGCCGCTTTATTCATTCATAGTGGTACCAAAAATAAAAGTTAACTTTGAAAGAACAAATTATTTTGGGCTGATAGTTAAATAGCATTTTTCAGTATTAGAATAAATATTCATTCCTTTTATGTATAAAATGGACTTTTTTTTCCCTCTGCTTTTTTTTAAGAAGGAGGCCATGCTGGGGATTAAATCCAGGGACTTTGCACTGAACTACATCCCCAGTCCTTTCATTTGAGACAGGATCTAAATTGCTATATTGCCCAGGCTAGGCTTGAACCCACAGAAATCTTCCTGCCTCAGTCTCCCAGAGTACTGAGATTACCGGCGTTTGCCACCATCCACAGCTTCTCTTCTGCTTTTCTCTGTTATTATGAGTCTTTTTCTTACCTATTACTACTTCTATAAGAAGTTTCACATAGTGAATTAAAAGATGTAAGTTTATAAATTATGCCTATCATAATTTATTACTATTTGTTGGCCATTCTGATGTTAAAAACCTTTTGTGAGGTTGTTGCCTCAACCAGAGTATATCACTCATAGCTTTACTAGTTCATGGCTCCTTCTTACACAGATTGCCAAAGGCTAGATTTAGTAAAGTGTAACATACACATGCTACTAAGATAAAGGTAACCAGTTGTCTCATTTTTCTGAGCACTGAAAGTTCCACATATTTGGAAATCTGTCGTTCTTGAGCATACTGGGAGAGTTGGTCATTTAATGGTTAAAACATACATAGTGTGTGCGTGTGTGTGTGTGTGTGTGTGTGTGTGTGTGTGTGTGTGTTCTTTTCCCGAAAAATAAGACCTGGCTGGAAAATAATCAGCCTTGAAAACTAGAGATCAAAAATCAGCCCCAGTCAGCCTACCCTTGCCTTACCTGCCACCACTGTTCTTGCTCGCTGGCTATTCTGTAAGGCAGTGATCCTCCCACTTCAGCCTCTAGCATAGCCGGGACTACAGGCATGTACCACCACATCCAGCTTTCTGTGAAGTTTTTTTAATAATTATTTTTGTGATTGCTGAGCACTTCTTCCAGAAATAACGACGGGGGGAAATAACTAGTAGAACTTAATATACAATTAGCCAAATTCTGGTTTTGAGTTTTCAGCTTACTCTACATTGTCTCTTTGCCCTGTGTGAGAATCTTTCACGGATTTAGTTGACATTCTATACTTTAGTTTGCTCTATATGGGCCTTTTCAAATAGAAGCGAAACCCAAGTTTGATTGTTAACATGGTAAAGAAAATACTGGTAAAAGAACAACTTTTTCCTTGCTGTTTTCAAGGTAAACTGTTATATGACCTGTAGTGTGGGGTAGAATCTGTGTACCAATGGATAGCTCAAGGAAAACTGTGTGTGTGTGTGTGTGTGTGTGTGTGTGTGTGTGTGCGTGCACGTGTGTGTATTGAAATAGTGGGACAACTAGGCTTAGGAAAGGAGCTTTAGTCAACATCACAAAAGGGAAACTATTACCTGTCTTATTTAAAAGAGAATGAGAGATTTAATTTTGGGAAACGAAATCAGGGAGCATACTGCAAAATTAGTTTTAAGAAGACACGGGACACTTTTCTTGGCAAATACTTATAAATTACTTATAAATACGTAACTTTTTTGTCCAATGGATTGGTATGAATGGGGACTAGATTGAATTAAGAGGGTTGGAGGTAGGGGCAACGATGTCTACTGCAACAGGGACAGCATGATAAAGCAGCATAGTGTCTCAGACATAGGCAGCCCACAGAACAACAGGTCATCTTTCTAACTCCCTTTACTAGCTCAAAACAGCCAAAACGCTTAGCTCAAGTTCATCTTCTGTATAGTTAATAACACTTTGTAAATTCTTACTGCTTGCAGTACCATTATTTTGTTATATGAAAGCCATTATCTCCCTGTGTTGTTTCTGATTAGTTTGCTCCGTTCTGACAGGAATATTATAATCAATTATTTTCTTTCCTGCACAGATTTCAGAAGCGAAATGTTTTACAGTTACAGTAAAAGTGGAATTTAAAGCTGGGTGTGGTGGTACATGCCTATTATCTCAACACTGGGAGGCTGAGGCAGGAGGATTGCAAGTTTGGGGCCAGCCAACAACTTAGTGTTTTGGGGAGAACCTTTCTCACAATAAAAAATGAGATGGGGGATGTAGCTCAGTGCAAAGGCCTACCAAAAAACAAACAAAAACAACAGGAATTTAGGAAGGAATTGGTAAGTTGCTCTGAATTTGCAGGAAGCAGTATCATAAAGAAGGTGCATCAACAGTCAAATTTAGGGATATATAAGAATCACTCTGGTGCAGGCCTGAAATCCCAGCTACTTGGGAAGCTGAGGCAGGAGAATTGCAAATTCAGTGTCAGCCTGGGAAATTTACTTCATCTTAGAGTAAAACAAAACAAAACAAAATGAACACACACACACTTGGGAGCTGATTAGAAATGTCAGTTTCTGGTTCATACTGTCCAGATGTTTTGAGTCCATAGGTTTGGAATGACTCCCAGGAATATTTTCAACAAACCCTTGGGGTAACTTTGATGCAGGTAGTCTGCTCAGTTTGAAAAGCAATTTCACAGGCAGGGAAATGGACCCTCACCACAGGGAGGTTAAGTAACTTCCCTGAACCCATATACACCAGAGTTCAGTGATCTTTACACTATAACACTATCTCTTGAGCTCTATAATTCTAGAATAGGAATAATAAAAGCAAAAAGATTGGACAAAATTTTTTCCCACCCTGTATCACAAGCCTTAAATCTACTGACATAATTATCATGGTTTTGATAATTTTTATAGAACATGAAAACTAATTTTTAAAACCACTCACTTTCCCTGAATGAAAGTCATTTACCTAACCTCAGTCTCCCTTGTTCTTTCTTACAAGCTGTGCTGAGGTGCTTCTCTGATCCTTTCATATTCCTTACTTTGCTTTGATACCTAATAAAGCTCATGAGTTAGTGACTTTTTCTATTGCCAATGAAACAATAAACTTTTGTATTGGGGAGAAGGAGAGTAGTAGCTGTTGTTGTCTTAGACATTATGTATAAAAACAACCACAGTAACTTTCCAAATATAAAAGTCACTTTATTGTTAACTCCAGGTCCAAGGCTTACTATTACTGTCACCAAACCGCAGTCCTTTCTTAGACTCCTATAATCACGGTATTCTCTGAAGGGTCAAAATTTGCCTGGCATCTGCCATTGACACCTACCAGTTTTCCACATTTTAATTTTAAACCCCAGAGTGATCTATTGACCTGTGTCTTTGACTGTTATAATTGGTTAATTTGTAAGATTTGACCTCTGATATTTGCTAACTTTTTGTAGGGAGTTGTATTTGTAACGGAAGAAGAGAAGAATAAAAAATATTAGTTTAAAAAGTGGCCTATGTGACTGCTTTTCTAAAAAAGGTATTTAATGCTCTTAGTACTTTGGCTTATCTCTTTGAATAAAGCTAATACACAGGATTCCCTTCACATTGTTGTACTCTTCCTTTCTTGATTGATAATTGCATTGTCTTAGAGCCTAGAAATTGTTAATATTAGCTAAAACTACTTGGCTGCTCTATTAGAAGTTTCTTTTTTATCAAGTTTTCCCCAAACATGTTTCTGCCTCTCAAGAAACCCCAGGTATTTATGAGGTAATGGAGTACCTACTTAAAAGGCCTAATTTTGTGGACACACTATGGTGGAATATAATTTTGGGGTATTAACTTCTCAGCTTCTTTCTTTGGAAAATAACCCCATAAGAAGTCATTGTCTGTCTCTGGACATCACAGTTGTTAGTTATCATTTAAGTCAAGAAAGCTCTTTGGTTTGCTTTTACTCTAGGCTTAATGTTATGTAACCTAATATTGCCCAATCTTGTCTTCTACAGGTAGACTGGGTACAATGTGATGGTGGCTGTGATGAGTGGTTTCATCAAGTTTGTGTGGGTGTATCTCCAGAAATGGCTGAAAACGAAGATTACATCTGTACAAACTGTGCAAAGAAGCAGGGGCCAGATAGCCCAGGTCATGCACCACCTTCTTCCTTCATAATGAGCTACAAATTGCCAGTGGAGGATCTTAAAGAAACCAGTTAGCAGATAATTGGTTAGTTTGGGACTTGGAGGGAATGGACCATGTTGAGACCTTAGTTATAAAGTAGAGTGATTGAAATCCACTCAGAACGTTGCTTCCAAAGATGAATGGCCTTCAGAGAAAGTCCTCTTACTGCTAGTTTCCCCTTTGCATGAACTGTGTGGGCTACATTCTCTATCAGCACATCTATGCAGAGGATGTCTTCTTTGGAACAGCAGCCAGTATTTCAACTCATATCTCCGTTGAGTATGGTTACTGGATTGAGGCCAGACACTTGATGGAGCTCACAGGTGTCTGGTTGGCATTAATACATGAGTGTGCTAGCAGGGCATGTAAGATGTGGCTTAAGGCCAGCTTATATTAGAGGCTTATAACCTAGCAGCAGCACCATCTGAAGATGCTGATTGCTTGAATCTCCTTAGTTGGGATAATTGGAGAGGAGTCAGAATAGAACTTTCCTTCCACTATTATCTGGCCTGTAATGTCCTATCAATATAACTATAAGGAACAGGCCAAGTTATTCTTAGAAGTAATGGGAGAGTAGCCCAGTCTGTAGACTCAGCTGCTTATGCTTGTTTGTACCAAGAAGAAAATCCCAAATAAGAGAACCTTGCACTATCTCTGGCAGATCACCTTACTTTTCTAAGAAGGAGAATGACTATCCTGAAGAAGAGTTTTTCTCATTTCAATGCAAGAAGCCTTTTTTTTTTTGGCTTTGAAAAGTTTGACTCTCTTGGATCTGCATTTTAGAGAAGAGCAGGTACATGGATCCAAGCTTCTTTAAAAAAAGAAAGGAAATGAAGACCAGAATGTCTTTCTGAGCCACAGCCTGCATGCTTTTTCGGAAAGCTTCATTCCCAAGTATTTCAGACATCATCTGGCTTTAGGCATGACCTTGAGCAAGACCAGCAAATACCAGCTTCTTGCCTTGCAGCTCTGACCCAATGCCTTCTGTTCCCAACATGGCAACATCTGAACATGACCCACAGCAAATGCTGTTGAATAATAACATAATGACTTTATAAGAGAATGTGGGGTTGTAGTACCTCTGCGTGATAAAGTTGTTTTAGTAAATCCATTTTTAAAAAGGAAAAAAAAGGACTTGTTTTTACTTTTTTCTAAATGTCTCTGACTACTGACTGTTCTATAAATAGATTATTTTTTTTAATATACATATATGAATATATAAATAAATAAATAAATAAATATATATATTTACTGTTACCAGCAGCATTTGACAAGAGTTTTAGCATCAAAAATCCATTTGGGAGGTTGCTTTTTCTTTTTTGCTTTTTGATAAGAAATCCCATTCCTTCTTTGTATGTAGTACAAGGAGTTAGCACTCCCTTCTCCTCTTAGCCTGATGAGATCTTCCATTTTGCTTTTGTTCAAATAGATAATTCTATTTTCTTTGCGTTTGTGTGTTGAGATTAGTCCCTGTCTATTGGGAAACTTGGTCTTACTCTAGTTTGTGCTGGCTGTTTTTTTGTTGTTGTTGTTTTTTGTATGTGAATGTGTTTGAAACTATGGTGCTGTCCTTTTCCCTCCTACTGCAGTTTCTGTTCTTGTTAGGTAAGCTGTATGTAAACTAAAGGGGACTATTTTTTTTAAAGGACAAAAAATAATTTTTACCAAAAATAGTGTTTTGTCTCACTATCCTGTGTCTTTTATTTTGGTTTAAAAACCTGTGGCTTGACTTAAATTTATTAGTTGTCCTTTTTTTAAAAGGGGAGATTGGCATGGGCCTAGAACAGTTTGTAGTCTCCTCTTCTCTTTCTGTCCCAGTCTTTTTTAAAGAAATGTCTTCTAGTAAATAGAAGTGAAATGTACTGTCCAGTTACAGTTTGAGTAGGTATGAGATCTAACTCAAAAGGCATCTTATTTAAAAAAAGAACAAAAAAGCTTTCCTGTAAAATCTAATTTCTGTAAATGTTTTCTCTGTGATTCATACTATCTCCTGTTTGCTCATTCTTCCTTTAATACTAGATAACATTTGAATGTTTTGACCTGTTAAGGGGTTCATAAGTGTTGCTATGTGCTATGTCTTGAGATCTCAAGTGTATGGATTTAAAAGTGGACATTGTGAGGTAACTGACTAGTTTTCATTTTGCCAAACTACATATAGATTATCACTTAAGAATTTTGTCTGGGTAATGTTATAGAAGAAAGCACAATATTTTTTACCATTTGGTCTTTGTAAAAGTTCAGATATTTATGGTTAAAAATTCAAAAAGTAAATGGTGGGTACATAGAATACATTTAAAAATTTGATTTTCCCTTCGCAGTCACCAGGGGACAGTTGTGGGGTTGCTGAGAAAGGTGTTTGGTATCTTGAAGTATATAGTGGGGTAGATAGGTGCTGGTCTGGGGAGTAATGTTCGCTTGCTATGGTTTGTGGCTGGTGGAGACCTGGAAAATGAGACAGTCATCTTTTGATATTTTGAAACTTAAATATTTCACTTAATTGATACTGTGGTATTTTCTATAGTTATTTGGAGGATTTGATCTATCTTGATCACAGATTTAGGCCAAGATTGAGAAGAACAGAAGAGAGAAATTAGTGCTCCCCTCTCCAAAAAAATCTGTGGTTTTGGAATTAATGAAATAAGATGAATCTATTTAAAGAAATGTTGGTGTTGCAAAGCATTAATTTCACTTTAAGGAAATTAATTTACAACCAACTCCACTCTTCTGTACTGTTAACATTTTGTATTAAAATTTGATTTAAAAGTTTCTCTACCATTCCTATTTCCTCAAAGTTGGAATTGTTCATCATTCATATTTTAACCTGTATTTAATTCTTTCAAAGGCATTTTTCACTACTGTCACTACAATATTTTGACAAAGGTAATAGAAAAATGAAAAAATTAAAAGGAAGGTGTTTGATAATTTTTAAAAGGCTCAGACATTAGAATTATACAAATCCCTAAGTTTAGAAGTACACGTATAGCATTAATAGTTAGCTTTCTAGCTGGGAAGAGAAAAGGGGACGTTTTCTTCTCACACATGTCTGTTTCATTTCCTGATAGTTACTGCAAAAAGCCATGTTGAGATGTAGATGCTGGGCTCCCTCACTAAGCTGCTGCAAACCAGCTTTGCCTGCATGATTCAAACTTGTGCCTCAGTAAAATTATGAACTACTGCATGTCATACTTTGAATAATTGAAAAGGCAAACATTTATTCTGATTGCCCACAATCTAATGATCAAAAACATGGTAAATGCTAATAGACCTATAAGATTAGCATGATTTTACCTGTGTTTCACTTCTGTTCTCTGCTTCTGTCATTAACAGGTATCCAAGAAATGTCAGTTAATTTTATCCTTTTTAGGGCGGGGAGGGTACCGGGGATCGAACTTGGGACCTTGTGCTTTCGAGGCAGGTGGCAGAACCACTGAGCTAAATCTCCGGCCCTATTTTATTCTTAAATAATTAGATTATAGATGCAGTTCAGTGCATGTAAAGAAACTCCCTACTTGTTTATATTTTAATTCCGTAGTACATTTGTGTCAGCCAGTACTTACAGTAGAAGGATGAAAAGTAAAATTAAGAAGACCTCTCTTTTAAAGTTTGGGATTATCCACTTTTAAAAGGAGAAAAGTGACAATTTGGAGTGGGATTTGAAAATTGTAAATTGTAGAAAATTGAACTGTTGAAGTCCCACATACAACCAGGTTCAGTAAAGTTTCACGTGTGAGTAATTAGCTTCATATGAGTGTAGAAAGTGGCTTTTGCAGTAGGTCCTGAAGTATAATTCCCCTTGAAATCCCTCTCCCTCCTCCTCCTGCTTCCTCCTTCTTCTTCCCTCCTCCTCCTCTTTCCTCTTTCTCCTTTCTCTTCCTCCTCTTCTTTATTTCCCCCTCCTCTGCTAATTGGTATTTATAACATAAGAGGGAAAGAATAGATGTTAGTGTATTTTTGGAATTGAACCTTCTCTTGGTCTGAGTCATATCTAGTCACCACTGTGCAACCTAGGATGTGCACCAGAGAAGGATCTGATAGGTTTTTAAAGATGTATCCTGCTTGTTCTTAACTTTTCCAGTACTTCAGTTGTCTGAACAGGAATGTGTTTTATAAACTCAAGACCTCCTATTGATTACTCCCTTCCATATTTATTTATAATTTGCTAGGGTTATTGGTGCTTTATAAAAAGTATAACTTGATTTCTTGATTTTTGAGCCTGTTTTATGTTTTGTTTATTTTCTGAAAGTATTAGATATGGATGCATTACATCAGAAATTTTTAAAAAGTGTGTGTGAACACACATGTGTACGCACTCAGGTTTTCCATCCCCACTCCCAACCCCAGCCCCTGTTGTTGGTGGCAACTTTAAATGGTAACCAAGCAAATTTTGATAATAAATATTGATAATCCTGAGGAAGATTAGTAAGTATATGGGAGCCACTTTTAACTTGGGCCAAAGCAGTTTCTAATATTTTATTTGCTAACTATAAACTGAGTTGAAATAATTTGCTCATTCATATGATTAGCCTATTAATCATTGATGAGAGTAGTATTTTTGGAAAGTGTATAGAAATGATTCCTGAAGATTTCACTTGTCCACTGTTTTCATGATGAAACCAGTGATGACCAGCAGACATTTTCCCACCTTTGGTTCATCCCTTTGCAGTGAACCAATAAGAGGGAAAGCAAGGAAATACCTTCCTTTTTCCTTTGGCCTCAAAATTCTCACTAGTTCAAAACTGCAAGTTGCAAGCTGGGGATGTAGCTCAGTGGCGCCGTGTCTGTCTGGCAAGCAGAAGGTCCTGAGTTCTATTCCCAGTACCGAAAAAAGAGAAAAACAAAAAAACTACAAGTTGCTTCAAGGAAATAAATGGCACTTTTCTTCCCCCATTGGTAAGATTAGTAGATTGTCCAAGTATAGGGAATAGATCATTGCTAAAAGTGTTAAGGTTCTGTATGCAGTGTAATTGGTCTTAGTTTCATGAAGTGTGTGACTGTGTATATGTGTTGAGAGGAAGTTAGTTGGAAGTAGGAGGGAAAAAATATGGTTTTCTCTTGACTTGGAAAATATTCTTGCCAACATCCACAAAAAAATATTTGAAATTTCATAAGATGACAAGTCCTTTCCTTTGTAAAAATTACACGGGCTCCTCCTAGTTTAGATCAAGTATTTCTTAGGGCTTTGACATTGTGGTTAATACCAATAAATGAAAGATCCTGGATTTCTTCATGGATAGCTTAACCATTGATTGGAATATCACACATGATGAAAATAGAGAACATATTAGTTGTGATTGAAAAATATGGTGAATGTTTAAAATGTTATAGTAAAAGACACATTGCTATTAATCCTCAAAGTGTTTCCACTTGCTTTGAACACATGTCCCATCATTCTTGCCACTTTCTGAAGCAGACTGGTAGTCGTCTTTCATGAGTGTCTTTAGTTGTACTGTTATGGCTGCCTTGATGTTCTGAACAGATTGAAAACATTAACCTTTCATGGCCATTTTGATTTTGGGGAAGAGCCAGAAGTCACATGGTACCACATCTGGTAGATAATATGGATGAGGACACTGTCATGTTTTACACCCATACTTTTCCTTTGGATGGCACTGGGAAACAGTTTTCACTGTTGGGTTTGTTGTTTTTTTTAATCACACCTCAAGTCACAGGAAAGACTTTCAGAATTGCTTCAAAAAAATTGAAGGAAAAATGGAGTGTGTTTGAAGCAAAGGGTAGCATTTTGGCCGGGGATTTAGCTCAGTGGTTCCGCTTGCTGCCTCCCCTGCAAGCAAAGGATCCGAGTTCGATCCCCGGTACCAAAAAAAAACCAAAACGTGCTCAAAGGGTAGCATTTTGGGGGATATTAATGGCAATGTGTCTTGAACTGTAATAAATATATTCACCTTGTATTTCTGTCACACCTTGTATAAAAGAGTACAACCAAATACTATATATATGAGTAAACTTCATAGTAATTTTGGAATTTTTTGATTCTTTTCACCTGTTTGCTCATTAAGGTATATTTCTCCTCTATTATTGGTGGAAGAAAGATTTAATTAATATTTCTATATGTCATAGTTCCATGAATTTTATTAGGCAAACTTTTTGTTTTTAAAAATTTTAATTGGTACATGTTTGCAGTATAAATGATTACATTCATCACGGGGAGTTGGCACATCTTAATCCTTTTTACTTGCCCTCTCCATCTCTAGACCTCCTTCCTATTTGCAAAAGATCTGCCTCCTATTACCTATCTTTTATTTTTCTTTTTATTTATATTTGGATTTCTCATACAAGAGAGACCATAGGCAAGACGTTTCTCTAGCTTTGTCTTTGGAGTTTCCTGTGTACCTTATCAGTGGAAAAAAGGCGCCACAAGGGCTAGGCGGTTCCAGGTGGTGAACTTACATTCTGCAGTTTTTTTGAGTTGTAAGAGACATAGAAATGAAATAAGAATTTTCTGTAAAAAATGTTTTTTCAAAAGGCAAGATAAACATCTTAGAACTGTGTCATCTAAAGAATTCTGGATTTAGGAATCAAGTAATCGGGTTTTAGCTGTATGTATGACGATGTGTCAACTATTTGGGACCTCAGTGTCCCACCACATGCAGGTTCATGTGGATTCAAAGAAATTTAAGTCACAGCCCCTTTCCTTGATAGACTGACACATAGATGATCTTTAAGTATGTTTCTTCCTAAAAAAAAAAAATGTAATTTAATGAAGAGTAGAGGTTATGTAGTCCAAATCCCTACTTAATGATAGAAAAATCATTGAGTTCCCCTGAGGAGGGAGCGTATAACCTATGCTGACTATTCTACTTTTAGAATATGTATTGGTCACAGCCATCCACCTTAGAGTTTACCTGTAGTCTTCCTTCCTGTTGCATCTGAGTTTTGCAGAGTTTGTAAAGCACTCGCAGTCTGCCCCAAGACCAAGTGAGTAATTCTCTCTCCTCAGCCTCATCAGAACATGGATCTCTTCCCTCTCCATGCTCTATTGTGACCAGCAGGCCACCTGGCCATTTGTGGCTTTAGTCTTTCTGACCTTGCCCTTCCAAGCTCTCTAATTAGGGTTAAGCTTTGTTGAGACACAGAACAACTTATGGCTGATACTAATTTTGGAATTCAGTGTGACAGTTATAGTCACTGCTCAGGACTTGTGTTTGGTTTTTCATAAAGCTACCTTCACTCTAGAGTTGCAGTTGAAACACTGAGGCCAGTTTAATCCACTTTGCTTTTCATCCCTGTGTGTACTGTAGCCATCTGAAATAGAAGTACATCTAGTCATCAGTATTTGCTTATATTCTAATATGTTACCTGCCTTCCTTAATCCATTTGCTATTGCTACACTCCCTGATAGTTCTTTGTGCTATAGAGGTCTTCCCTGCCATTTATAAATACATTTTTCTGTTGCTTAACTAATTCTCTCAGCTCCTTTTACCTTCAAGGGTTATGTAAGTGGAAAGTGCCTTATTTTTGATCTTTCACTATACTTTTTGATCTCAAGCAGCCCCTCATTTCCTTAGCTACTTTTTTCCTCCAGTCAGTTCACTCTGGCTTCACTCCTGTAGCATAGATTCTGGCCTGTCATACGCGGTCTGCTGTTTTCCATCATTCTGGCTCTATGGAAACTTATCCCTAGCTCAAGCAAATAGCCATCTGAGTTACTTGCTTTTGTGGGTTGCTGTGTATTAAATACAAACCATTGATAGCACTACAGATTTGCCCCAGGTGGGTGGGTTCTCGAAGCAATTTAGCACCTTCAAGGGTCCCCCTCCCACCTCTTCAGTTCTTAAAGACTGTTTTAGACTTTCACCTCTTGTTAATAACTCAAGCTTTTATTATCCTCCCACAGTTGAAGCCTACTGAACACTGAAGAAATTGAAGCAGGAGAGCTCTAGGCTTCCTTAGTCATCTCTACCATCACCATCTTCATCCGTCCCTAAAGAATTATCTGTCCTCTGCTCAGCACTGCATATATATATGTGAATGAGCAAGTCAGTAAATCCCATCTTAACTCCCTACAGACATTTTTTCAGTCAGCCTCTCTTGTCTTGAGTGTCACCTTCATTTAGCACATAAACATGCTCAGGTCTCTAATTCTCATGTGGGCCTGTCTCCCCTCTTATTTCCTGGTTCTTTTTCTTTGCTTTATAGCCAAGCCCCACTGGTTCTATTTCACTTTTGAGTCATTCCTTGGCTCATTGTTACTGGATTTTACCTTCAACATCCCACTGAAGTTATTCCTAGTAAAGTCGGCAATGAGCTTCATACTGCTAAGCCCAGTGGGCACTTTAGTTCTTACTCCACTTTTCTTTAGCATCTGATGTTGTACACTCCCCTCTTTAAAAACTTCATTGGCTTCTTGGTCACTACGTTTTAAATGTTTTCTTCTTTATGTATTTAAAGTGATGTACTTAGAAATACACTGTGGACCCCTTGCTCCTTTTCCAATGACCACATTTATTAATACAAGTCTTTATCACCTGCCCATGCTTGCTTTCTGAATTTTTAAATAAACTGTGGCAAACATTTCCATTTTATTTTTTTTATCCATTCCAAATTCCTTGAGTAAAAAACCAAGCTTACCTTCCTCCTACACCCAAACCAATTCTTCTATTCCTATTCAAAAGAATGACTACAGTGGTATCTCAGTTCATGAACGCTTTTATTTGTAAACAATTTGGTTCAGTAACTGAAGTGTTTGGCAGAATTTTGTTTTTGTTTGCAAACTTTGCATTGGGTAATGAACACTAACAAGGCCATCTTTTCCAGAATAGTGGAACGAATTCACTTCATGAACCGAGGTAGCTGTTCAAGCCGAAATCGTCTATACTACCCTACTATTCTTCCTGCTCACTTTTCATATTCAGTTAGATGCTTGCTAAATACTTAAAGATTCACTTATCTTTCATCTTCATCTATGTTGCCACTGTGATGCAGTGGTTCAAATCCTCATCACTTTTCACTGGGAGTTGTTTCTCTACTAGTCTTTGGTCTAGTCCCTTTAGTTTATCCATCTAGAGAGCAAATTCCTTACTTTGTCCTATGGAATATGTCCTTATTTAGCTCTGTGAGCTCATCATCTAAACATGCTCTCAGTCACTGCTTCCGCCATTATGATTTTCACTTTACAGATACCAGGCTCTCCCTCTGGAATGTTCTAGCTTTCTCCTGGAGATGTCAACTTAAATGCTACCTCTTAAGAGGTTCTCATTCTCTCTTACAATAGCCAGTTCCATTCTTTTATGGGACTTTGAAATATATAATATATTTGTAAGTTCCATGAGAGCAGAGGCCTTGTTTGCTTTATCTTTCTGTTTCTAGTAACTAGAGCAATACTGTACATATAATATTCGGACTATGAATGCTGGTTCAGGGCTTTGTTTCTGTTAATTGTCCCTTAGTACTGTTCTTTCTGTTTAGACTCCCATCCACCCTTTCATGTTACTACTTCTTCGGAATTCAGCTCATCCCCAAACTCTTCTTTCAGGTTACTCTTCTAATCTGATGTAGATGTTTTTCCTGTTACTCTGACAACATTTAGACTATACAGTGGTTCTCATTGTGTGGTTTCAAAATTTTGGACTCCACCTCAAGCATCTTAAATGAAAAACTCAGGTTGGGTCCAACAACCTACCTGTGTTTCTAGCCATCCATGTGATTGTGGTATTGCTGGAATTTGAGAACAGCTAGAGCAGAGATGGTGAACCTTTTATAGCTTTCAGTGATAAAGAGCCTGCTGCGGCATGTTTGCCAAAAGTTTGCCACCACTGTACTAGAGTATAGTCCCCACATTTATAGCTCCAGGATCTAACAATACCTAGAACAAAGACCTGAATTCTGTCTTCCTGTAGCCTTATCAATCCCACTTCTTCTGAGGATATGAAAAACCCTTCATTTGCCACTGGCAACGTTTCAATATTTGAGGATAACCATTATCTCCCTAGCCCTCAACTCCTGATTTGTTATCATTCATTCTTTCTCATATTCTGTAGCTTTGAATCCCTTCACATTACCCATTGGATTTCTCTGAGCAAATTCCAGCTTTCTACCCATCTTAAGTATGTATTTAGAGCATCCTCAGCTTTCAAGCTATAATTCTTAGCCTATCATCTGTTCTTGTAAGTCACTCGAATAAGACAGTTTACAGTGAACATGGTTAGCTTTTCATTTGCACAGTTGGAAGTGTGCAGTGGAAACCAAAGGTACTTCAAAGCTGTGTATGTTCTCTACCTCAAAGGACCTGGCCTTAGTAACATATAATTCAGTAAAATGGTTCCAGATAACTGAATTGGTGGTTCTCAGAACCACCTGGAGAGCTTTCAGAAAACCATAAAACATAACTGTTACTCCCCACCCCACTCAACTGAATCTCAAGCATCTCAGGGTAGAGTCCAAGGTACCAGTATTTCCTTTTAAACAGCTTTATATAAGATAGATTTCACTTATTCTTTTTTTTCCTTGTCCCTTCCTTTGAGATTTCACTCATTCTACTGTATGACTCGGTGATTTTTAGTAAATTTACAGAATTGTGCAACCACTACCACATCACACAAACTTCATCATTCCCAAAAGAACCTCCATGCCTATTTTCAGTCATTCACTATTTCTATATCCAGCTGTAGGTAGCCTACTCATCTTTGTTGCTATAGATTTGCCTTTTCTAGACCTAAGAGTCAGGAGCTTTTTAAAGCTCTCAGCTGATTTTAATATGCAGCTGCAGCTGAGAACCACAGTTCTAAATGCATTATGATCAATCTTGATTTTTAAAAACTGTGTAATAAGGATATTTCACGTATTTTCCCATTTATTGCCTTACCCATGCCAGTGCATGCATTCATTACTAATATGACAAAGATCATTAATTTGACAGTAGAACTTAATAGATCATTCTGTTATTTTTCCTTTAAACATTTTAGTATCCTATTCAAAATTGCCTCCCATTTTCTCACCAAGGTATTTTTAAACATCTCTAGTCTGCTTTTCCCCCTCTAAATGAACACTGGTGGAAGGTGACTCAGGACATCTTATTGGGCTCCACCTCAAACATCTTAAATGAAAAACTCAGGTTGGGCCCAACAATCTGTTTCTAGCCACCCATATGATTGTGGTATTGCTAGAATTTGAGGACATCTAGAGCAGTGATGGCGAACCCTTTGGATCTTTAATAGCCCCCTGTGCCACATCTGCCATAAGTAATATAGTCTCCAGAGATGACTGTGCATATTGGTGTTGACTCCATCCTTAAAGTTATTTTCCTTATAAGTATTTTCACATTGGTATTCCCTCACTAGATGTTTTGCTGTCTAATTTTTTTTTTTTTTTTGGTACCAGGAATTGAACTTGGGACCTTGCGCTTGTGAGGCAGGCGGCGGAACCACTGAGCTAAATCCCCAGCCCCCTAGCTGTTTAATTTTTGTGAACTCATTTTTGCTTTATAGGTATATTATTTATAAAACTTTTTTGGAAAATATGTTTCTTTAAAATAGTGCATGCACATTTGTTTAAAGCTATAATCACAGCACTCAGAGAATCTGAGACAGGAAGATTACAAGTTTGAGCCCAGGCTGGGCAACTTAGTAACTGATTGAGATGCTGTCACAAAATAAATAAACTAGGAATGTAGTTTAGTGTGAAGGCTTTGTATTCAATCCCCAGTACCACAAACAAAACAAGCCTAATATAATCAAAATTGTCTTCCACCCAAAAATGACCACTGTTAAGATTTTATAATTTATTTTGAGATATCTGTGCTTATTTATATATGCATATATATAAATATGTACATCTTTACATAAGTGAGATTATACTCTGTGCTGCTTTGTAACTTGCTTACTACTGAGAACATTTGTACATGACCATAAATATTGATTTGTATTATTTTTAATGGCTGTATAGTTTTTCATTATATGTAATCCTAATGATTTTTCAGAACTGTGTATGTTGAAGACACTTTTCTTTATCTTATGTTGCAAATTTTGACCATCTTGTTATTTGTCTTTCAACTTTATAGTTTTTTTCTTTATAGAAGTTATTAAGTTTTATGATGTAAACTTAAAATTTTATAGTTCCTGGTTTTCCTGACATGCTTAGAATGACCTTCCCTACTTTAAGGTAATAAAAGTACTCCATGATGTTGCTTAATACTTTATAGTTTTATGCTTTACATTAAATCTTTGTTCTATCTTGAATTAATTGTTGTGAGGAATGCCAGATTACTCCTCTCTTGACTGCACTTCTCAAGTTTCTTATGGCATACTTTACTCTTCAGAGTATTTGAGTGCAGGTTTTGCATTTCTATGCATGTGTACAGATAATCATTCCTAAACTTCTAATGTAAACACACCTTGCATGTGTGTATACATTCACTATGCTTGCTGTATTGGTTATTCGCTGCTGTATAACAATGTCACCATAAATTTAACAGCTGAAAACAATGCACCTTTATCACCTCTTGGTTTCTGTGGGTCAAGAGTCAGACACAGCTTTGCTGGGTGCTCTACCTCAGGGTCTTCAGGTTATAGTCAAGGTGGTATTTCAAGCTGGACTGGGGAAGAATTTGCTTCTGGGCTTATGTGGTTATGGGTAGCATTGTACTCTTGTGGGCTTTTGGACTGAGGGCAGTGGTTTTCAGTTAATGGCCAGAGGCTAGCTTCAGCTCCTTGGGTCCGGAGCTGTCCCAACCCAACAAGGTCAACTATTTCCTCAAAGCCAGCCAGGGAGATAGGCTCTTTGCAAACAGAGGTTACACTTTTATGTAATGTAATGGTGTGTATGTCGTGACACACCCATCATCTTTGGTGTAGTCTGTTGATTGGAGGTGCTCACAGGTTCTAGTCAGGCCAAGAGATAGTTATGAATAGAGACTGCTATACCCAAGTAGTCAGGGTGAGAAAGGTGCTGCATTACCTCTTAAGGCTGAGAACGGAAGCTAACTTTCTGAGGGTTAAAATTTACTCTGTCCATACCTTCCTATTTAAGTTGGATTTAAAAAGCAAAGTAGAGTGTCTGTTTTTCTGTGTTCTATGAAAAGCAGTAACTTTTTTTCTGTTGGGCTAAAACTTTATAAGACTGTTACAATTTGGAATATTTATAACTACCCCTTTGCCTAATCTGCATTCAGTAGAGCAAGTCTTTTCTACTCTTAACAAAAATTGAAATCTCCAAATCTGAAGTATGTTTCTACATGGTCTGAGTCCCTTAACTCTACTGGTTGTTTTCTTCTGAATACATTCTAAATTGTTTATATTCTTTTTAGTTCTAATCAGAGCATTATTTTAGTCTTCAAACTACAACTCTGGATGAAAGAATTTTCTCTTTGGCTTTTAAAGTTTGTAATACAGTACACATGGTTAAGAATCTTTGCAAATTTGTTTCCTCTTGATGCATTTTATTTTTCTCCTGCTGTCTTATGCTTTTGGAGCTTTTAGCAAAAATTCCTGTATTTCTCATTTTCAGTTTCCATTCACAAATGCAGAAATGTAAGGATTCTCCCATTACTGAAATTAATCTGTCTTTCCCATGGATCATGAGAGTTTCTGTTGTTTCTAAAGATAAATCAGTGGGGATTATTAAATTGGGTTTTTTTGATGTGCGATGTGAACCTGTAGGAGGCAAAGAAGAAACAAAATGCAGAATTCAAAGTTTGTTGTTTTTTTTTTGGTGCCGGGGATCGAACTCAGGACCTTGCGCTTGTGAGGCAGGTGCCGGAACCACTGAGCTAAATCCCCGGCCCAGAATTCAAAGTTTTAAAGTATCTCATCCCAGTTTTGTCAACTAGTAAACAATAATGCCCTTGAAAGATAATAAGATTGATCCCGGCAAGCACAAGGTCCTGAGTTCAATCGCTGGTACCAAAAAAAAGATAATGAGATTACTGGTTCTGGTACTGAAACATGATTCTCACACATACCCACTTGCCGACAGACTCATTTACACTTGGCAAGGGCTTGCAAATGCCAAGCATACATCTCCTAGTATGTAGTAAGTAGCTATAGTTATTGAAGCTGAGATGGTAGCAGGAACAGGGAGAAGATCGAGGGGAAAAAGAGGGTGAAGGGAAAAAGGGACTTGAGGACAAAAAGAGAAAGGGACTCAAGTACAAAGGGAAAAGAAAGGGCCTCCATAACTCAGGCTTTCAATATTTATAGGGTCAGACACCACTGATCCAAGGTGCCTCTCACTGACTCTGATGTCAGCAGTCTACTTGACCTCCTAAGTACTGAGATTATGGAGATACAAAATGGATAGGCCAGAGGGAGACGGAAGTGATGTGCTCAGTTCTCCAAAGTTCCCATCTTCCAAGGTAATTATTTCTTGGCTAACTTTTCCCAAAGTCTATCTGCATCCTTTCTGGTTTGCAGAGAGGGAAAAAGGGATGTGTTATACATACAGAATCTAAAGCTGTGAGACGATAGGTATGTTAATCATTGAAGTACACATTTTACTCTGTATATCCCATAACATGTTGTAAACTTCAAGTATAGCATTTATTCTTAAAAACTAAAGAATAGAGATCCAATAACCAAGGTCAAGATGAAGGGAAGGAATAATAGATAAAAATAGTGTTGAGTATTTTCATGGATAAAAATGTGGGGATATAGAAGAAGCTGGATATGAATTCTGGTATTAGAGCTTTTCTAACAGATACTGAGGTATAAAATACTCCCTCTTTCCTCCTTTTTCAAGTAATTTCTTTTCAACAGTACTGCTTTGTTGGCTGCAAAAAGCAGTTGGGCCCAGTACCAGAGCAGCTGCAGGCTTCTGGTTCTTGTGAGAGAGGCAGCAGAAGGGTTGAACAGAGCCATCACCACAGGCCCAGTATAGAAGGAATCGATCTGAGGACCAGAGTGGAAGGGCGTGCCACATGAGGAAACCAGACTCTCAACTAACCTGTCACAAGGCCCAGGGGAAACCCATAGCCTGGTGTGGGAGAAGGACCCATGTTCACATGGCTCAGGACAGAACCCATACTCTGGTATTTTTTTAAGTACCAGCATAGATTCCCGAAGCAGAAAGCCAGAGGATTCCTTTTGTGTTAGTGTTTGAAAAATACTTTCAGACTGAAATTACTAAAGATTAGTGATGCTGGGTATGGTGGTGTACTCCTATAATCTCAGCACTCTAAAGGCTGAGGCAGGAAGATTGCTGTGAGTTCAAGGCCAGCCTGAATACATAGACCCTGTCTCAGAATAGAACAACCAAGTTAGTAGTGGTTATATTAACCTGGGAGGCTGCGTTTCAAGGGTTGATTTTAAGTTTTGTAGCCCCTGAAGTTTAGACAGTTGTGGGGGCCCTCCTTATGAAAACTAGTACCAAATCAAGAATTCAAAACTAGGAAAAGGGGGTTAGAAGGTACTCATGCAAGTCAGAGGTCCTGAAACTTAAGCTTTATTAACTTTAAGGTAAAATGATCTCTTCTAGATGAAGAAGAAAGGATTCACTAGATTCTGATTATATTATTTAGTATCTTTGAAATCTTGGGCAATTCACTTTTTCTCTCTGAAGCTCAGTTTCTTGCCTATGAAACAGGGATGGATAGTGCCAATCTTTCTGGGTTGTCACTGAAGGCCAAGTAAGAGGATGTGTGAAGGTGCCTACCACAGTGCCATACTGCCAATATTACTGTTGACATTGTCTGGTACTGAGTCTTGGTTGTTATTGATGAAAGGTGAATATTAATTATCCTAGTTATTTAGAGCTCTAATGTGGAGACTGAGGAAAATATCTTTAATTTATTTAAATCTTTTCAATTGTCTGCTGGGTGAGCTCAGTGCTCCTAGACTTAATCTATATTCACAGGATAGCGCTGTACTGTTTTCAAGAAGCTTAGGATTTAGCAGTGCTAGGTCTAGACTATAATTATTAGCTATCAGAATTGAGAAAATCATAACTCTTAGAATAACTAGTGTTTCTGGGAGAAAGAGTTGTGGGCAGAACAAGTGGAAGGGGGTTGTTCAGACTGGCTATCCTTCTCATTTGGCACCTGAAATCAGCTGTGGGACACCCAGAATAGAAGTGATGCCTGGAGTTGACTCAATCTTATCCTCTCATTTTACATATGGGAAACTAAGGTAGAAAGGAGAAATGGATTATCCAAGGTCATGTGGCTGGTTAAGGTCATATCCAGGGCCAGAATTTGGGGGGGGGGGGTTGCCCGCCAGATTATCCTTTTGTTTTTACCACACTGAAAAGTACTCTCTTCTTATTCAACATTTATGCCATTTATTTTTACTTTTTTCCCCCTCTCCTTTGACCACCTTGCAGAACTCTATGGAAGGTTCCCCTGATCCAGCAGTCAGACTATTGGACCTTCAGGTTTACCTCTTAGTTTACTTGTGTGCAGGCAGCGATCTCTCAACTGCT
Organism: Heterocephalus glaber; assembly: GCF_053883595.1. NCBI lineage: Eukaryota > Metazoa > Chordata > Mammalia > Rodentia > Bathyergidae > Heterocephalus > Heterocephalus glaber. The sequence continues at coordinate 8,244,373 of NW_028258139.1, read as the reverse complement.
GAACTTCTTGACTGGTGAAAACTATGAGGGCCGGGGATTTAGCTCAGTGGTTTCACTGCCTGCTGTGCAAGCATAAGGATCCGAGTTCAATCCCTGGTACCAAAAAAACCCCAGAAAACTATGAATTCATTTGGCATGGAGAGCTGTTGTTGAAGCTGGTACACCATTATTCATTCAACAAGAATGCAGCATGAAAGGACATGAGGAAATTCTGCACACCACAGCTTGACAGGGATATTGGGAAGCTGGAGAACATCCAGAGAAGAGCAGCAAAAACAGTGGGTGCGGTGAGAAGTAAGTACTCATAGGAAAGATGAAAGGATTTGGTATTATTTGTCTTGGAGAAGAAATGGCAGAAGTGGCTTTGCAAACGAAATTAGCTGCCTAACATCTTCCTGAGGACAGAATGAGAAATTAGCTAACAACAGTAAGAGAATTTAAGCTACAGAGGTTTTCAGCCTTAGCTGCCCATTAGACAGAACCAAGGATTTTTTTTTTTTTTTTAAATCTCAATGTCTAGGTTGCAACTCAGAATTAGCAGCCAAACATCAGTAATGTTTCCCAGGTGACTTGCTAGGTAGCCAGAATTGAGTTAAGGGTGAACATAAAAACTCTTTAGTTGCTGAGGATTATGTGATTTTGGAAGAGGTCACTGTGTTAACTTTCTGTTATTGTAATAAAATTCTGGAAATAGTCAATTTTTAAAGAGGAAAGATTTATTTTGCCTGACAGTTTTGGAGGTTTCCATCTAGGATCAGTTGCTTTGGGCCTTTAATGAGGCTCTGCATCATTGGAGAGGTGTGTGGTGAAACAAACTTCTCACCTCATAGAGGCCAGCAAATAGGGAGAAAGAGGAGGGGCAGGGTCCCAGTATCCCCTTTAAGGGCACACCCCCAGTGACCTAACTTCCTCCCATTAGACCTTAATTCTTAAATGCCTCACCACCTCTCGGTAGCATCATGGATTGGGGATCATTCTTTTAACACATAGGCCATGGGAGGACATTAAAGATCCAAGGTATGGTGGTCACTGAGTAGGGTATATGATCTTCCTACTTGGAAATGCTTTAACTATATGATAGACTCTTAGCGTCATGGACTGTTTGGGATAGGGGCTCTTGTAGAAACAGGTTGTGATTTGGTCACTTTCTTTAGGTACAGTAGTTCTCACCCTATTCAGTTTTCAGTTCTCAGTTCTAGTTTTGCATCAGGATACCTTTGGAGTTTTAAAAGTGTATAGCTTTGGGCCAGGGATGTAGCTCAGTGGTGCAGCGCCTGCCTGGCAGGTGCAAGGCCCTGATTTCGATTCCTGGTACCAAAAAAAAAAAGTATATAGCTTTTTTGAGCCCTCCTCAGAAATATTGATCCAAATATAGGTGGGGCCCAGACCATAAATTTATATAAAATTATGTTGATATATTAATCAACATATTTTGCCCATTGCTGGGCAAACCAGACACAACTTAAAGGAGAAAAGATTTAAGTTAGCTCACAGTTTGGGAGGATTTAGTCTATGGTCACCTGACTCCAAGGCAGGAATATCATGATGGAAAAGTGAAAGGGTGTGGTGGAACATGCTTAGTTCATGCTGGTCAGGGTGCAGAGAAAGGGAACAGTGCCAGAGAAGGTACCATACATAAGGACCCAAGTCCATGCCTTCCATGGCCCACTCAGGATGTGCTCCACTAATATACTAGGCATTTCTAATCCAATGAGTTGGCATATCAGGTTTAACAGTCATGTAAATGTAAATCAATATATATATAGTTCCATATAAATTTATATAACTTTATGTGCAATTCTGCCAATGTTAGTGTTGGGGAAGGATTACGTCTGATTTCCTAAGTAAGCTGCTCCTCTCACTAATACCCACTCTGTGAAAGGCATTGCAGTTTTTACAGCATTATTTTGTCTTGAAAAACATTGTGAGTGTACACTTGGGAAGAAATGCACATCCCCCATTATTTCCCTCTTTTCCAAGTATGCACACTTACACAGTGCCCTGAGGTATAGGCCTAACACCGGTCAAGGCTCAAACGTGTTAAGCACCTACTCTCTTGAGAATAGAGAAATAGAGAAGTTTTTCTCTCCTTAGGGAGTTCACAAACTTCTGCACTGGATCTAAGTAGAGAACAACACAGACTTTTGAGTTCAAAGATGCAGATTTCCACAGGAGTTTGACTAAGAAGGAGGCCAGCAAGGGCTGAGATACTTGGTGATAAGTTCATGAAAAGTGTGGAGCTCAAGCTGGGTCTTGAGAAACAATTGAATTGGGAAAGAGGGTAAATGAAGAAGGGCAGGCCAGATGAGACAGAAATAAATAGGACATCATCTGAGAACCTTGAGGAAAGAGTTTGACTAGAGAGGAAGAACATATGGGGGAGTAGGGAAAATACTAGAGGGGTAGATGAGGCAGGTTATTGTGCATGGCCATTAGCAGTGATCCTAAGATTCTCAGTAGAGCAGGCAGTCTGCAGGGATGGGAGAGTGTAAAGGAAGGGTCAGCAACACTCCAGTGAGCTGGACTCTTGGGACCTTTTCTTTTCTGGTGGATACAAGGTCACTGAAACAAGGTTTCCTCTGCACTCCTGATTAGGGTTTTGTGACTCTTGATTCTGAAAATTAAATGTTAATCTTATGGAATAGTGGGGAGGAAAATTGCCCAGTGATGTCAATCTAAGTTGAGGGCATGATAGGGCTGGGGATTTAGCTCAGCGGTTCCACCGCCTGCCTCGCAAGTGCAAGGACCCAAATTTGATCCCTGGTGCCAAAAACAAACTAAGTTGAGGGCATGGGAATAAGGTATAACAAGAGAAAGGAATATTGAGATTGGGCTTAATTTGAAGGGTACAGAATATAGGGTTGAGGAGGTGAAAACCTGTGGCCAGAGCCTTCAGAGAAAGTCAGTATAGGTTCCCTCTTTTCCTAGAGTCACTACCTTCACATCCCAGCTTCCTACTCTGAAGGATATTGCTGCCATGTTGAAAAAAGAAGCCTTGACACCTAGGAGTTGCCCACACACAGGTGGGCCTGGTATTCTGTTGGACATAAACAATTTCTCACATGACATCATAAAAGGTCACTCTGAACAGAGACAAAACCATAAAACTTGTCCAACGCCACCACCATATCCCATAATGCTGGCTATCATGAGCTCCTTCTCCAGTCATGTCTTTTAGCTTCATTTCATTCTTCCTGCTTCTAGATGAAATCCATTTGGAAACCTGATCGCAAAACTACCCCTGCTTCCTAACAATGTCCAGAGCCCTCCTTAGAGTCCCCTGACACCAGCTCATCTTGTCCTCAATCCTGAGCCACACCCTTGTGCTGAGACACCTGACAGTCCCTTCCTATACATTCTCCTTTGTTGCAATGAGCAAGAACCCACCCACCTGGCTTAGTTGCAGGTGTATGCCCCATGGCCTTTGGCTGGTGGGCATCGACACAACACTATTTAAGTAGACCTGTTTTGTTTTTCTCTTTTTTGGGGAAACCAAGACACATGACAATGATGTAGTCATGTTCCTTCTTGGTCACCTCTTCTCTGGACTGGGGAGTGTTCCACAGTAAGAGCTGAGACTCGGGCCACACTTGGTGTTCCACATCAGTCAGCTAACCCACCAGTGTGTTAGTGTATTGTATTTTCTTGATCATCATGAATGAATGAACTCCTGCAGTGTTTTAAAAAATGTCTAGGATAAAAGGCTGTCCAGTGATTAAAGTTGCTCTTTTTTGGGGGGGGGGGGTAACCGGGGATCGAACTCAGGTCCTTGTGCTTGCACAGCAGTCAGCGAAACCACTGAGCTAAATCCCTGGCCCAAAGTTGCTCTTTTTGAAATTTGCCACTCTGCTCCAAACCCACACCATGGCTCAATAGTGTCAGGACACTGGGAATTGTGCTGAGAATTTCCCCACATTCAGAATCCTTGGTTCACCAACCGGTAATCAGCCAAAAGCTGCCAGTTGAGACTAGTTACATAAATATTGCACACTCTCTCCCCACTCTGAGAACCAGAGGAGGAATCTGGACAGGGATGGGCAAAAAACTGGATACAATTGGAAAATAGCTACAGTTACTTTTCTGGAGTTAAAGAGAAAAGGTATGACATTCCTCCTGTAAGAGGGAGAGGAAAGCAGAAGGGGATGGTGGTAGAATTCATTGGTATAGGAAAGAGAGCCTTCTAATTAGATTTTTATTTATTTAATTTTTTTGGTACCGGGGATCAAACTCAGGTCCTTGCGCTTGCGCAGCAGGCGGCTAAACCACTGAACTAAATCCCCGGCCCTCTAATTAGATTTTTAATCTATTCTTCAAGGCTGATGAAAATTTCAGTGAAAGAAACATTTTTCTTGTCATTTTTTCTACTTCTTTCCCCAAGTAAACAGCACTAGTCTTAGCCTTTTCTTGAGACCCTGCCCTCCACCAGTTAAAAGTATAGCATGGTAGTTATAAATAATGGACTTTAGAATCCTATAAACTTGAGTTCAAATCCTGGCTCTAACTATGTACTAGTTTTGTGACCTTGAGCAAGTTATTTAATTCTCTCCAATCCTCTCTCAAGTCATCTCTATGACTAAGATGGTATAATAGTAATCTTTTGTCATCGGTTTGTGATGAGACTAAAAAGTTGGTTCCTGCAGAGCTTGTAGCACAATGCCTGACTTGTCGACAGTGCTTCATAAATGTTAATAAAAGTGATGACTTGTGGTAGTAATATACTTTGTCATAAGTTTTTTTTCTTGAAGACTTTGGGCTTACAGAATTTAGGCTAATTGTCCTATTGGAATCGAACATAACAGAAAAGTCATTAAAATTTTAGAGCTACTGCCATACCACCTGAAACACACCCGATCTCATCTGAAGTTTTCAGTGATATTTCTGGCTTCTGCATGTAGTATCTTAGGTTTTCATAGCAAGCTTAGGTATTTGGACTGCAATAGTCAGGGAATGAAACATAATCTTTAAAACAACCGAAAAACCTTAAGCCTAATTTTAGACTTACAAAAAAGTTGCAAAAATAATGTTTCCATATATCCTTTACCCAGCTTCCCTTAATATTAACATCTTATATAGTTATAGTACAATGGTCAGGACTGGGAAATTCATGTTGGTAGAGTACTACTAAAGACCTTATTCAAATTTTACTAGTTTTTTACATGATGCCCATTTCTATTCCAGGATCCTACTTACAGTCCTATCCAGGCTCCCATGTTACATTTACCCGTTATTTTCCTTTTGCTCCTGTATACTTAAACAGTTTGTCAATCTTCCTTTGTCTTTCATGACCTGGACACTGCAGAGTAATAATTAGTTATTTGTTCAATATGCCTCATTTTGAATTTATCATATGTTTTTTCATGATCGAAGTACATTTTTGGCAAGAAAACCACAGAAATGTTGTGTCTTTGTATCACACTTCATGATAGTTATATGTCTTATTATTGGAAATTATTATTACTGGGTATGTTGACCTTGGTCTTTTGGTTAAGGTGGCTCCTCTATCATGAAGTTACTGTCTTTCCCTTTGTAGATAATATCAGGGGAGGGGGATACTTTGAAACTATGTAAATTCTGTTCCTTTTCAAATTTTCACCTACTAATTTCAGCAGTCTTCAGTGGATCTAGTCTTATGGGCAAATGCTGAACTCCCAACAGGCATTTGTGAGGGACGATCACCAACTCCTATCTACCAATGGTTCTTGAGCTGTTGGTGCCCCCTCCTCCTCCTCATTTTACCTTGGCCAACCTAAGCAGGGCAAAAATTATTATAGTACTAATGTCTAGTAGTGATTTTATATTTATTTTCTTTTACATTTATTACTTGGAATTATACTGTAAGGAAGAATTATCTTTTCTCCCCCATTATTTATTTAATCTGTTATTTATACTAATGTGAACTCATGAATGAATTTTATTCTTTGGGTCATAATACAGCACTATTGTTATTCACTATTGTTATTCAAATTGCTTCAGTTCTAGCAAGTCATAATTTGTTTTTTAACTATTTGCTCCTATCTTTTCCCTCAGTGTGATATTTAAAAAGAGATTTTTAAAAAATCCATCAGGTTCTTTACATCATGTGATTAAACAGAAGAAGTGTACTTCTTAATTTAAAGGTCTCCAGGCAGAGTCAACAAGCTCCTTACCAGCATTCTAGTACTAACATTGTTGCTCAGAAATGTTCTTTTTGAAACAAATCATTCTTCTTTTAAAATTTATTTGTTCCTGTTTTACTCCTAGTGGAGACAAAAAATATTTGAGAGAGCCTATCATGACATTTTGTCATTAAGTATGCCCCAGTCCAATTTGATACAACCCGAGATCTCATGGGGCTGCTTTTCCATGGCTTACTTTGCTTCCTACAGTCTTGCTTTGGGAGGCACAGCCTCAGTTATCCTCAGTGACAACCTCTGTTGAGTCTTCACATGTGTATAGACCTTTGAGTAAGAGCTCTTGAACATTACATGTGTCTGGGCTACTTGACTTTGTACCCAGGAGACCAAAGAATAATGGGAACATGAATAGGTGCAAGGCTTGTCTTGCCTGATTTGTGCTGAACCTGAGTCAGGCTGTTGTGAAGGACTGTCACCAACACCTAACAACTGTCCTCCAACTTATTTTTAAAACCTTCACCAACATGAGCAAGGTCAAATGTCTGTCATACCCATTCCCATTTTATAAAGGAAAAAAATTGAGGTTAACAAAAATTTGGAAAGGAATAAAATAGCAATCAAAATGTTAATGTGGTAGCAGTTATGTAAAAATAAAAAGCAGACCTAGTGGTGTATACCTGTGATCCCAGCCCTGTAGGAGGCCGAGGCAGGAGGATTGCAAGTTTGAACCCAGCTTGGGCAATTTAGTAATTTAGGAGATCCTGTCTCAAAATAAAAGAAGAAGGACTGGGGAAAAGGATTGCTGTTATCTCAGCTGCTGAGGAGGTTGAGGCCAGATCCCAAGTTGGAGGGCAGACTAGGAAACTTAGTGAGACCTTGTCTCAAAATTTTAAAAAGGCTAGGGGTATTGCTCAGTGGTATGGGGCTTGCATAGCATACATGGGGACCTGGGTTCAATTTTCAGTACTGAAAAAAAAAAAAAGGATCAACATTCCTTCATCCAAGAGCAGTACTTAATGCCATACTTCGGATAATTCTGATGATGCCATGATCACTGGGAGTCTTTCCTGCAATCCCAGCTGTTTGCATGTGTAAGGATACGATGAAGACTGTGCAACAGTGCCAAAGGCTACATGGTATCCTGACCTCTTAGATTTATGAATTTGAGTCCTAAATAAACTCTATTTATCTGGCAGTTTTAGATTATAAAGGCCAAAGTCTCCATTGGTTAGGACCATTAGTAAGAATCACCTGATAAATAGAAGTGGAACGAAAGCATTGCTTCAAAGGGGGCTTTTTTTCATAAGTTTGCAGCCTCTCAAAGGGCCCTTTGGTCTTTTCCTTTACACAGTTAAACCAGATAGATGAAATGTTAGAAAGGAGGAAAAGGGGCAGCTGAAACGTAAGAATAATAGTCTCCATAAAGCTACATGAAAGTCTTACCACGACAGACTTCCCTGCCTACTCCATGTCCTAGAGGTGGATGAAAAACCAAAGAAATAGAAACTGCATTAGAATCTCTGATTGGCCTTCCTTTCACTCCTGCATGTCACATCAGACCTGTTTCTCTGAACTCCTTCAGTTGTCCACTGCATCCTCCACCCTAACTCAGGCTCGAAGTTTTGCCAGGAGCCCAGCTTTGCTCAAGGGTCTATCAGTCTCACCCACTTCAAGAAGAGTTCCCGTTTATGGTGAATAATTCCTAAGGATACATAGTAGCTATTGTTTGGGAGCTTGTTTGTATTAGATTTTTTTTAAGTATGTTCACTTTCTCTGGAAAATTTATACAACCATATAAGGCACATTTTCATTTTATAGATGAGAAAAGAGACTCAACAGAAATTGAATACCTTGGCGGGGGGGATTTAGCCACTTGCCTCACAAACACAAGGTCCAGAGTTTGATCCCTGGTACCAAAAACAAAACAAAAAAGAAATTGAATACCTTGCTCTAGACCTCAGGGTAGAAAGTAACAGAAGCCCGACTCAAACCTGCACTTGGCTGGTGTCAAACATAAGCAGTCCCCACTGCATTGTGCTGTGCTTCAGCCCCTGGTCCTCTTAACTTCCTGCTGTGTACTCTCCTTGGGCTGTTCCTGCCTGAACCTTCTGGTCGGGCTCTATCTGCCTCGCTTGCCACCAGCTCTTTCCCTTAAAACACGGTCAGGGCTTTGCCTTGTTTTATTTATTTGTTTGTTTGTTGGTTGGTTTATTTACTGGTACCGGGGATCGAAACCATTGAGCTAAATCCCCAGCCCCTTTGCTTTGTTTTAAACCTTTGTACTTCCTTTTTCTATATTTATTTTGAAGACTTCTTTTCAATTCTAGCACATTGTTTAAAAATTCAAACAATGCTGAAGTTTAAACAAGTAGAAGTAAAAATCTCCTTCAGTGCCATCTCCTGATCCTAATCCTACTCTGTGAGTGCAATTATTATTAGCCTTTCAGTGAATATCTTTCAGACTTTTTCTATGTTAAGTAAATTGTGTGTGTGTGGTGGGGGGAAGAACTCTGATTTCTCAGAGTTCAGTTTTCTATGTGTCATTTTTTTTCCTAAATCATTGTCCATTCCAGATTGTAAACTGCAAAAAGGTAAATGTACTTTTAAATTAATCTGTGTAACATCTTGTACAGCAACTTGTTCTTGTTGGATTTATAGGAGCTTATGAGTTGGGGAAAAGGGAGAAAGGCAGAATCCCTCTTTGACAGATCCTGAGGTCACCAAAAGGGAAGGGTGCATAGGCCACAGGGAAGAGCATGTTCTCCAGTAAGCTTACAACTGGCCTGAACTGCCAGGGTGTGTACATAGTCCCCTGCTGTAAAATCACTTGTGCAAATTGTCTGGTGGCCCAGGGGAAGGGATAGGACTGGAAGGGGAGGCCTGAGGGTGGAATGTGGGCTGGGCCAAGTTTTGGATTACAAGTGCCACAGAGGCGTTCTCTAACCACACTTTAAATAGCCAGCACCTTCCTCTGCCCCCTAGATAATTCTTCTCCCCCGACTGGACCTCTGGCAGCAACTTCACTAAGGTTCGAAATGTTTTCTTCTCTTTTTTTTTTTTTTCTTTTTCTGTTTCTGGGTCTCAGATTGCAGGTTGGTAGATCCACAGGACTTAAAAACCAAATTTCAAAAAAACAGAAACAAAAACAAACCAAATTTCAGGGCTGGGGATTTAGCTCAGTGGTTCTGTTGCCTGCCTCGCAAGCACAAGGACCTGAGTTCAATCCCTGGTGCCAAAAAAAAAAAGCCAAACAAACAAACGACATTTCACTTTTCTCCTAGAAAATGTTTCTGACACTTTGTGCACATGCAAAGACTGTATGCTATTTTCTTGATTTTTGGAATCGTGGGTGCCTCATGACTTAAGAGGCAATGTGCATTGGAGAAAGAGAACCCCATATTGAAAGGAAAGACGTTGGATTTAATTTGAAGAAAACAAAGCCTTCTCTGAGAAATTAGGTATTGATCAATTCTGACAGGATTGAATGAAAATAAAAATTTGTTTACCATATATATATATATATATATATATGTATATATTCCTTTTAGCTAAGTATATCCTATCATTCCCACTTTTACAGAAACAAACTAAGGCTGTGTTATTCATTAACTTTCTGATGTTAGGCAGTGGTATGAGAAAAAACTGAGGTTTGAACCCAGGCTTGTCTGACTGTACAGCTAGTATCCCTTGGACTGCAAGATGCTACTCCTAAGAGGCGGCTATAGTGAGGCTGAAGGAAAGGACTACTGTTTCTCTTTCCATCACTCAAAGACATCCATCAGATAGTTAGTTAAAGGGAGACACAGATGAGTACAAAATCTTACTTAGGCAACCTTCTCAAAGGGACTGAGGAAACCTCTGGGGATCGGAGGCTGTGGTTCCTTCTTCTTGGCTCATTACTAATCTTTGGAACCCACCCCTTAATTTATCAAATGAGCAAAGGTGCCTTCAGTTCTCTGACTTTCTCTTTGACTATCAGGATCCTTCAGGGGCCTAACTGGAGAGGCAGAGCCAAATTGTCTGTGGCCAAAAGGGCTCCTACTGAGAAAGTTCTTTTAACAATAACTTTTCTTTTGAGGCTTAGGAAAAAGTTGCCCTGGCTACTTCTCTAAAAAAGAAATGGGGTGGGGCGCTCACTAGAAAATGCTTATCTTAGCTGTGGAGATGATTTGCAGCAGCTAATATAATTGAAGGGCACATATAAAAGGGCTAATATAATTGAAAGAGCAGGAGTCACAGAGTAGATTCAAGTCTGGGCTGTACAATTTACCAGTTATATGGCAACAGTCACATTATTCAGCCGCTCTGAGCTGTATCTTACTTAGACAACAGAGGTAATAATATGTCTCAGGATTGTTTCCAGAATGAAATGAAAGGAGTCTATGTAAAATGCATAATCTGTAGTAGTTGGCTACTAAATGTGATCCACATCCAGTCTTATCCTTTAGCCCAACAGCAGTCTAGAATAGACTTTTGGCATTTCTGGCAAGGAAAAATTTAGATGGTTCTTTATCTATTTTGTTGTTGTAGTGGTCTTCTCTAGGGTAACATTTCTACACGTGTACACACACAGGGAGAGAGAGAGAGAGAGAGAGAGAGAGAGAGAGAGAGAGAGTCTGTAGTTCATCTTTCTCTTGATTTCAGAAAGAAATGGAGGAATAAATGCCTAGACAGCTCACATCATCTTGCTCAAAGTCACTGGCTCCACTCAACCTCTCAACCTCCCACATTTCTTTGGAAGGATATTTTTAAAAACTGGCTTTTATTTTCACATTACAAAAATAAAACATGTTCTTTGATGAAAGTATAGGAAACATAGATTTAAAAGTATTCCTATAATCTAACTACTAGGAGGGAAATATTTTGGTAGGAAGCCTAATTTTTCAATATATATAAATACTTCATACAATATTCGTCAAGCATATCATACTGTATATACTGTTTCCACTTCATATGTTGTGAACACAGTTTGTTTCAATATACTTTCTTTTTTTTTTTTTTTTTTTGGTATCAGGGATCGAACTCAGGACCTTGTGCTTGCGAGGCAGGCGCCAGAACCACTGAGCTAAATCCCCAGCCCTCAATATACTTTCTACAATTTTAAAATGATTATACAGTAGTTCGTTGTATATATTTACCATAATTTGTTAACATTTATGTACTTTATAATTTTTTGCTGTTATAAACAATACACATCCCGAATGCCAAATCTTTACCTACGGTCACAATCACTTATTTCTTCTGCAAAAGAAATAAGTGGCTTTGAGAATATGGACAATCTTGTTCTTTCAGTTGTCCCCAGCATACAGGGTAAAGAAACCAAAGCATAGGCCAATATAGTCAAGGTGGCTGTAATGTGTCAGAGAGAACTCAGACAATCAGGGGTACATGAATACTTCTGGGACCCCAAGTCCCAGCCAGAGAGAACCTGGGTAGAGGAAGCAAAATCTGTTCCTTCAGTGTCAATGCTTTGTTCCTGCAAAGGGACAGGAGTGATAGTCTCAGTAACTGCCACTTGGGTCTACAATGAGAGATGCTGAAGAGGAGATCATTCTTCAGGCGGAGGATTCACCCTTTCCCAGTGCATTTATTCCCTTGGAAATTTGCTAGTGAAGGGAGGAGACTTTCTTTTGGGATTACCAACAGTAACAGAGCATCCCACTTATTTTCCAGGTGGGATGGATAGCAGGGTCTCAGGCACAACCAGTAATGGAGAAACAAAACCAGTGTATCCAGTCATGGAAAAGGCAGAGGAAGATGGCACTCTGGAGCGGGGGCACTGGAAGAACAAGACGGAATTTGTGCTGTCAGTAGCCGGGGAGATCGTTGGCTTAGGCAACGTCTGGAGGTTTCCCTATCTCTGCTACAAGAATGGGGGAGGTGAGAGCCACTGCACCATCCTGCCCATCCTGGAAGAGGATGCTTCCATCTCTTGCACTTGCCCCTCTGGGGAGTCCATAGATGCTGGAGTTGGAAGCACCCCGAAGGCCTTTAAGGACATTGCAGGAGACTGAGCTCTACAAAGCTATGTGAGTGTCCTAAGGATCTGTCTAGTATAGTGTAGCCTCATAGAAATGGAAGTTCAGGCTTGGAACCAGGTGGATCTGGGTTTGAATTCTGGCTCTGCTGCTTTCTGTGTGATCTGGGGAAAGTTAATTAAGCTCTCAGAGCCTTAGTGGCTACTCCTGTAAACCAAGATAGTAATATCTATCTTTTAAGGTGTTTGTAAAGTCTAGAGATAATGTATATAAAGTGCTTAATAAACAGTAGCTACACTAATGATGATACTGATACCAAACTGTTTTGTGGTCTTGAGATTCTTCAGCCTTGGCTTTGTGGCTTTGTGTCTTCCCTCACCTCAAAAGGCACCATGACATTCTCAAAGCCATCCATGGCTCAACCTCCATCAGTATCATAACCATTGACCCTAGTGGCTCTTCCTTTAAAAATTTTCCAGTACAAATGGGAAATTTGTATGTGACGGGAAGAGTGTTACTTCTAGCTCTTTACTATGTCATTATTAGTTTCCCATTCTCCTTTATTCCAGCCCCCTCGGGTAATTCTGTCATTCCCACAGCAGTGGTGGTAATTCTGCTACCACTCACCCATTGCCAGGGAATCCAAAATCTCTGAGGGAAGTCCCAGGAGGATTTCCCAAGTACTGAAGAGTATTGATTGACTAAAGGGTTAGGAAGATCTCCTGATAGGTAAAGCTTACAAGTTAGGCATTCTCATTTGTAATGAGCTTGCAGTCTGGGCTGGAGGACTGTAGAATGCAGAGGTAGATCACCAGGGAAGATGCTGAGAGGAATGGTCATTTCATAGGTCACAAAGACTGGAGGGTACTCTAATACAACACCTACCTTTTTGCGGGGGCGGGGGGCTTGAAACTTATGATGCTCAAATGTGGTTCTGGAGAAAGAAAGCACACATGCCAGAGTGGAGGTGGGAGGACTAGGGGAGAACACAAGAGAGATGCTCTGGGCCATAGAGTCTTGTTCCCAGGTCTGTGGCAATTCGGGATTGACCCTGGGGTTGGAAGTTAATTTGTGTTTTTGCAAAGGGATAGGAATGAGCTAATGTGTCCTTTCTCCCCATGAAGTTTGGCCAGTGGCCTGAAATCAAAGGACTTTGCTTGGTCTGCAGAGGCAAGATGGAGGTCTTCTCACTTCCTTTCTAGTCTTGGACACTCCTCAGGCGTGCTAAGGAATTTGAGCCTGAGCACTTTCCCTTGAGAGACTTAGGAGGGGTGAGGCTGGTCCAGGGCATAAACAGGAATTGGGGACTAAGCTGGGCATTGGAACTCTTTCTAGAACCTAGAAACCAGCTTAGCTCTTCACATGGAGAAAGATTAGGAGGTGAGCAGCTTTCCCCAAGCCTCTCTGGAACTGGATAAGCATTGGCCTGGGAATTAGCAGGAATGGCACGAAGAGGTAGAAGACAGTGATTTCCAGGTTTAATTCAGGCTGAAGAAGGGGCAGTAAAGGGGAGCAGTGACAGGAGCAGCTGGGGATGTAGGGCTCATTTGTCTGGCAACCCTTGGGTCTGTACACTGCCCCAGGGTTCCGTGGTGAGCTTATGCAGGCTGGAATGCTGGTGGACTCTGTCTTGTGGGGCAATGCAAGTGCATGGAGAAAAGAGTACTTCGGATTTGGACATGGATGTGGGGGAGTGGAAGCAATAGGATGGCTGCTAAGGCTTTGTTCCTCCCTAAATAGAGCCTGCCTTCCAGCATGCTCTTTGCAACTGATAGCTGAGACATTTTTAGAGGTCTTGAGATCAAGTTTGTTTTTTTTTTTCATTACTGGAGGTTGAATGCAGGGCCTTCACACTGAGCTACATCCCCAGCCCTTTCTTGCTAAGTGACTAAGTTGCCTAGGTAGGAGTTGAACTTGGAATCCTCCTGCCTTAGCCTTCCAAAGTTCTAAGATTGTGGCATTTACCACCATACCTGGCTAGTCAAGTTCTTTATTTGACCTGTATCCTACTACCCACAGTTTCTTCCTTTGATCTAGCACGAGGCCTTAACATGCCTCCTCTCTGTTTGCTGATGGATGACAGCAGCTGAAAGGGAGTGTTCGAAAGGACTTTGGAGCTAGAGGCATATACCCAGCTTTGCTCTGAAGGGCATGAGTCATCCGGGGTCATTGGGTGAATTCATGAAAAGGCTCCTTTCCCAAGGACTAAGAATGTGTATGGTCATTAGCAGAACCCAGACCTGCCTGCAGTTCTTTTTTTTTTTTGGTGTTTCTAGTGGTTTACCCTTTCTGTCACCAAGTAACTCTCCCATCTCCCAAGGAAAACAAACTTCTACAGAGCATAGGTCCAAAGATTTCACCTTGCCATCTTGTTTTTGCCAAAGAGACTGATGCTTCTTTACGTAAGGACACTTTGGTGTTGATTTGCGGAAGGAGGCTGCAGAGAATGGAAATGAATCATTTAGATTGATTTGACCCCTTTCCTTCTGATTTAGTGATTTTATTTAAATCTACAGCTCTCAGATTGGGGCTTGGGTTCATGGAGATGACAGGAATGTTCTATGAAAGTCCTGGAGAAGGATGTTGGGACACTCCAGGGAAATACCATGCTTAGGTAATGTACCCTACCAGCCTGCTTCTGGAATTCTTCTCTAAGTCCACAGCTTCACAGAGCCACTTTTGTGCTAGGGGAGGGGATGATAAAGAAGGAACTTAGTATTTGTTCAGTGAGAAAGTCAGGGATGAAAAAGCCTCCAAAACATACCACTAGTTTCAAACTAATATGTGATGTCTTCTTTGGTTTCTTTTAGCTTTAACATTTAGTAGATCTAATTTGAAGTGAGTTCCAGAGAGGAAAAGGCAAAGCTGATAGAAGTATGGGTAAGCAGGACTTGGTGGTGCACACGTTATCCTAGCACTCAGGAGGCTGAAGCAAGAGAATTGTTGTGACTACATAGTGAGTTCAAGGCCAGCCCAACCCAAACTATCTAGCCAGACCCTGTCTCAAAAAGTGGTGGGAGGACTTAGCTCAGCAGTGCTGTGCCCACCTCTCAAGGGAAAGGTCCTGAGTTCAATCCCCGGTACCAAAAAAAAAAAAAAAAACCAAAGAGGATGACTGGCTTGTTTCAGGAGCCCTTAGGAGGCCAGGGAGTCTGGAGCAGGAGGAATGAATAGAACTATGGTCAGAGAAGCACAAGGATATAGGGGTGAAAAGCAGCTACAGCCTTGTTGGCCATTATAAGACTCTGGCTTTTACTCTAGTGATGTGCAAAGTTAGAGCAGAGTTTTGGGCAGAAATGGCATGATCTTACACTTTAAAATAATCTCTCTGGCTACTGTGTTGAGAGCTGATTATAAGGAAGTAAGAGCTGATAGACCAGTTACAAGGCTAAAAGTCTTGGGGCCACTTTTGATTCCTTTCTCTTTTTGGTACCAGGGATTGAACTCACGACCTTGCACTTGTGAGGCGGGTGTGGTACCACTGAACTAAATCCCCAGCCCTTTGATTCC
This sequence comes from Heterocephalus glaber, assembly GCF_053883595.1. Taxonomy (NCBI): domain Eukaryota; kingdom Metazoa; phylum Chordata; class Mammalia; order Rodentia; family Bathyergidae; genus Heterocephalus; species Heterocephalus glaber. The sequence goes on along the minus strand of NW_028258139.1, from coordinate 8,228,772 downwards.
TTTCTTTTATAACTGTTAGCTCTACCCAAATGCCCAGATATTGCATGCTCTAGACCTGGGTCTCCAGTGAGGGCCTTGCTGGCTCCCTGGACCCTGGCTGCTGGCAGACTTGGTTCCTCAGCACCCAGAATACCTCAGACTGGAATCCCCCCATGAGATACGTGGAATCTGACCAGTTCTCATCACCTACATTGCTACCACCCTATCTGAGGAATCCAAGTTCTTTAATCGAAGCCACTAGAAGTAAAGAGTTGCCATTTACTGAGATATGGAAGGCTGTGAGAAGAGCAGATTTTGAAAGGAAAATGAGCTGAGTTTTGGAAATATTGAATTGAAATATCCATTAGATAGTCAAATAGAGCAATCAGGTAGTACAACATATGCATCGAAGTTTGTGAGAGAGATCTGGCTATAGACAAAAATTTGATAGTATAAGAAAAGAGAGGAAGAACCTTATGGAATTTGGGAGAAAAGAAGGAACCAGCAAAGGAGACAGAGAAGAGAAAATCAGTGAAATACAATGAAAACCAAGAGAAGTAAGTGTTTTGGAAAGCCAAGAAATTATATCACCAAGAAGGGAGATGTTAACCATATCAAATGCTGCAGTGGGCTAAGAAAAACGATGAATGAGAACTGACTGTTAGATTTAGTGACATGGAAGCCTTGTCTTATTCTGGCGGCCTTGATAAGAGGGATTCTAGAGGAGTGCTAGGGCAGAGACTGATTGGAATGGGCTTAAGATAATGGGGGAGATGGAGAGAGAAGAATTGGAACTCATAAATATGGGTTATTAGGGTGAAACTTCGGAGTGAGTGAAGCCCGTGTCTTTCTGTATTCTTCCTCCTGGCCTGGGGATAATTAAGTCCAAGTGTGGCAAAGGAGCAGGAGTGTGGCCAGCGGGTCCAGCAATGGGGGGATGGGTCCCTGAGTTGGCGAAATTGCTGAAGAAGTTGCAAACTTCAACTATTTGTCACACCCTCCACCCCCTGCTCCTTGGAGGGAAAAGCAGATGTGACCTTCCACCAGGACCTATCTGGCTAAAGCTCCAGCCATGGGGATAAGGAGATTTAGATCACCCAGGAGGCATGATAGCGGGACAGGGGGGTTGCAGGAGGTTTTGGTGATATGATTCAACTTGGTGAAGTGAAAATTTAAATTACTTGCCTACTAGTCTTGACTCAGACAAAATCAGATTGTCTACCAACAATTTACACTTAATTTCCATGTCTATGTTGCTAAAAACCAGGGACAGAGATTACTTCTGCGAAAACTCTAGGTTTTTGCTAGTCTCAGAACACAGCTGGAGACCACCTTATGTAAGACAGTTAGTTGCTCCCTTCTTTCCTGCCCCCTCCAGGTCCTTCTTTGGACCCTCAGTCCTTCAACACCCTGATCCTGGACCTTCAGCTGGAACTTCCCTAGCAGAATACCTGGTCCTGGTGTCCCCACATAAGGCCACAGAAGGATGTATGCAGATGGACCGCTCAGAAATAGGCACAGTGGAGGAAAAGGGCAGGAATGAGGCTCATTTCAGCTCTGAACTCTGAGGGGAGAGCACACAGGGACTATTCGTCTTGATGCTGTTTGTAGATATCGAAGAGAAATGAGAAGCATTTCTCTTCATAGGGCAGTAATAGCTATTTTAGTAGTAGTTATCATTTTTAATGAATTCCTGAACATCCACTGTTGGTCAGGTTAGTAACTATTCATGTGTCCTGTCTCCTCTGTTGTTCAGGAAGAATACCAGTTTATATCTTTAAAAGGCAGCTGGAAAATAACAGGTGACACCACAGAGTATGCTCCTTTTGAGAGAGGTGGCCAGCTGAATGACTCTTTTCTATGGAGAGAAAGGTAGCGCATCTTTGAATTTGAAGAGTGTAGCATGGATGATTTGGGAGTGCAGGTAACTGAGCCCCAGCCACCACCTTCAGAACTAATTCTACTTTGTGACTGTGGTGACAAGAAGGAAAAGAGAAAAAGTGGACCTTAGGACTCTCTGGTCTATACCTGGATCCCCTTTCGGCTCCATCCCACCCCCAAGCCCTTCCACACTTGCAGGGCCAGTCAGTGTGGACTGAGTGCCCGTGGCAGTCTACCTTGTGCTCAGAGAGGCAGAGCGGAGCGCAGCTGACCCTGGGTTAGGCTGCAGTTAAACATAGGCTTCTTGTGTTGGGAAAGAGCAGGCTGCGCAGATGTGGGAGAAGCTTGAGCTGGGCTGACAGCTATTCTTTCTCTTGTTTTGGGGATTGAACCCAGGGCCTTTTGCTTACTAGACAAGCACTGTACTACTGAGCTACATCTCCAGCCCTCTGATCTTTTTAAAAAAAAATTCTGTTTTTTCTGTTTTATTTTAGATAGTTTCTGCTATGGTTTAAGTCATATATACACACACACACACACACACACACACACACACATATGCACATTTTATTTTTCCATAGAGAGATGGAGATTCTCTATGGAGTCTCTCTATGTTGCCCAGGATGCTCTCAAACTTCTGCTGAACTGATTCTTTTGCCTCAGCCTCCTGGGTAGTTGGGACTACAGGCACATGTGCCTGTACCTGGCAAATCCACCAATCTCTGCGCCAACCTTCTTTTGGAGGGTGGTGCTACAGATCAAACCCAGGGCTTTGGTCATGCTAAGCATGTGCTGTACCACTGAGATACACACACCCAGGCCCAGGCCCAGCCCCAGCCCCTCCACTAATCTTTTCTTCTTTATACCTGTTGGCATCAATCCCATCCAGTATATTTGTTAAAATTTCACACGTTGTAGTTTTATTGCTAGAAGTTTTATTTGCATCTTTTCCAGCATATTTCATGTCTAACTTTTTGTAATACTGTATATGCAATATAATTACAATAACTTTAAATATCTTCACCTGCTATTTCTAACATCTGTGTAAGTTATGGGTCAAAGTCGATTGATTTATATACTTATTATGAGTAATATTTTTCTACCTTGCATTTGGTAATTTTTTCATTGGATTCCAGCCTTGGTGAAATTTTTGCTGTATTGGTTGCAAGATAGTTTTCTATTTCTACAAATGTCCCCCTCGAACCCAACCCCCATTTGTCAATACTGAGATTGAAAATAGAGAGCCCTGAGCAACATCCCCAGCCTTTCTTATTTTTTAATTTTGATACAGGGTCTTGCTAAGTTTCCCAGGCTGGCCATGAAGTTGTTCAGCCTCCCAAGTGCCTGGGACTACAAGAATATTTCTTTAAATATTCTTGAGCTATGTTCCAGGATCAGTGAGGGCTCTTAATCCTTTTGCATCTTATTTTAGAGATTTGTCAGGTAGGACTAAAGTTGTATTCAGCCTAGGGCTAATTATCTTCCATTGCCACAGGAATGTTCTTCTGCATATTCTACCCAATGTTGGGCGAATCTTGAGATTATTCAGTCTGGCTTCCTGGCACATACACTGTATGAACACAGTTACTTTTCATCTTTTTGAATAGTTCTTTCCCTTACATCAGTTTCTTTTCTCACACATATGTGCTGATCAGTGTCAGCTGAAAGTTTGAGAGACCCTGTGCAGGGGTCTGGGTTTTCCTCTCTGTGAAGTTTCCTATTATCTGGACTCTTCTCTGTGAGCCCACCTGTCTATTTTGGTAGCAGATGGAGATTCATGGTAGATAAAACACCAGCATTTTGGACATCCATAGTCTTGTCCCAGCTAATGAATATGAAAACAGAAACAGAAAGATTACTAAAGAGAAATCTGATTTCAACTTGCTGAAAGTCCCTGCTTGACATTAAGAGCAATACTTTCTTTGAAAGGAATTATGGGCTGTAGGCTGTGCTAATGGTCCTGGATGTTACCATTCAGTGAACTCTTTTCAATTGTCTTCCATGCTGTTGTATTTAGGTAGTACATAATTGATGTCCATTGGAGAGCAAACCTTAGTAGGTATAGATTGAAACTGCACAGTGAAAAAAAAGGCATGGGATGCATGGCTCCTAGGTAACTTGGTAACTCTAGATCCCAGCAGTGGTCCCAGATAGCTAGACAGATGTCTCAGTTTTGCATGCTCCCTGCTCCCCACCCCTGGGATTCTGACTGGCAGTGTGCATGGTGATGGACCACCACTAGAAGATGAAGTGGACCACGAAGAAGATGTTGCCAGGCAAATGATAGCTTGTTTTCTACCCACAGGCGCCTTTTTCATCCCCTACCTCATCTTTCTCTTTACCTGTGGCATTCCTCTCTTCTTCCTGGAGACAGCACTGGGCCAGTACACGAGCCAGGGGGGCATCACAGCCTGGAGGAAGATCTGCCCCATCTTTGAGGGTGAGTGACTTTGTGGCTGATTCCAGGGTATCTTCACTAATGCTTATAGACCTTATTTGGGATGACTGAGTGGTGAGCAGTAGTTCTGAGATTAAAATAAGACTCTGAGTCTCTATGGTAAACCTTTGGTTTATGGGCTGAATACAGAATCAGTCACCTGGCCCATCAGAGGATGAAGGAGAAATAGGGATAAGGATTTACAAAGGCTTTAGGTTAAATAAGTAGAGTGGGAAGCTATTTTAGCTACATTTAGCTATATATTAAAATGATTTTGTGTTTTAAAGGCATTTAACCAATTATGAAACGTTTAAAATAATTTTAAATGAGAAAAAATATTTCATTAATAGTTCTATCATCTTGACACAATAACTTTAAAATTTGTGGTGTTTTGTTTTATTGTTTCTCTTTCTGTATAGGATTTTCTCCAAATTTTTATTTTTAAATAATTATAGATTTACAGGAAGTTACAATAATAGTACAAAGAAGTCCTATGTGTCCTTTATTTAGTTTTTCCCCATTGACAACATTTTATATAACTACAGTATAATGGCAAAGTCTGGATATTGGTTTGGAACTGTCCATAGACCTTATTCAGAGTTCAGCAGTTTCCCACACTCTTGTTTGTATACATGTTGGTAATCCTGTGTAATTTTGAGATATGTAGATCTGGACAGTCACTGCCACTTATCAAAAAACTTACTGTTCCATCACTATTCAGTTCTCCTTCACCCTACCCATTATTATCACATTCACCCCCACTCATCCCTGATCTTTGGCCACCTCTATTATGTTGTCTATCTGTAATTTTGTCATTTTGAGACTGTCATATAAATGGACTCATGCAGAATGTAACCATTTGTGATTGGCTTTTTGTTCAGCATGATGTCCTTCACGTTCATCAATCTGTTCAGTTTGTTTCATATACCAGTAACAGCTCACTGATTTTCACTTGATGAGTACATCCATGGTATGGATGTACCACAGATTGTTTAATCATTCACTCATTGAGGAGCATTTGGGCTGTTTCCAGTTTTGGAGGCTTTCCAATCATTCTTTCTCTTTCTATGGAGTTTATAATCTATTAATATGGAATATGCACAGCTTATTTTCTTTTTTCAATTAATTTTATTTTCCATTTTCTACATAATACTCATTTAATGATTTATAAATTTCCATCAATGGATACATCAAAATTTACTTAATAGGTCTCTGGAACTTTTTGATTACTTTCTCTTGCTTGTAAATTTTTTCTATTCTGCTATCTTGTATATTTGTTTAGATAACTTCCATACCTTTGGAATTATTTCTTTGGGATAAATTTCCAGGATTAGGAATACTGAATATAAATGAATAATCAACTTGGCATCCCTTGGTCTGGTTTATTATATTGTGTTGATGATACTGACAGTGACAATGACACTAGATGTAAGTAGTCATCTTTTTTGTATCTTGGATTCTATTGGTGGTTCTCAAACTTTGTTCATTGAGACCACCTAAAGACCTTCAATGTGACCTTCTATGACCCATGCTCCATCTTCAGAGGTTGTGATTTAAATGGTCTGGGGTCTAGCCTAGGTTTTGGAATATTGTAAATATTCCTGGGCCATTCTGAAATGTAGTCAGGATGGAAACCTCTGAGTTACATCCTTTGTAGAAACCTTCACTAAGGTTGTAACTGCAGAATGGTGTCTCATCACTGTGTCATTTTACACACCAGTAATTAAAGGGGATGAATATTATATTTTAAAGGTGTTCATTCATGATTTGCATTTCCTTCTTTACAAATTGTTTGTCTCTGATCTTGTGGTTTTATGTTTCAGAAATATATCTGACTAATTCTGGGGGATCATTGACTATCGGTATTATGGAGTTAGTCTTATGCATTTAAAAAATAACTCTGAATCAGTGACCTTTCAGAACCTGATGGAGATGAGACAGCACAGGAAGGGGGCCAAGGGCAACAGAAGGCAGGAGAAAAGTCCCCATCTGGCCTGGGAACAGAGAGCCACAGCACTTCTCGCTATAGGACAGCGGAGAACAAGCCTTTTCCTAACCAGTAGGTCAGTGTGAGAAATCTGTGCCCTGTCCCCAGCTCAATTCTGTAGTTTTCCTCCAGGCATTGGCTATGCCTCCCAGGTGATTGTCATGCTCCTCAACATCTACTACATCATCGTCCTGGCCTGGGCCTTCTTCTACCTCTTCAGCAGCTTCACTGCTGACCTGCCCTGGGGAAGCTGCCAACACGAATGGAACACAGGTGAGGTCACATTGGACAGTCCACTTCCTTGGCTTGGTTTGCCACATAATCAGGAGTGGGAGTGCCCCTCTGTCCCAAGAAACCCCACTCCACAGGATTAACTCCTAGAAATTGGCCAAGTAGATCATGGAGAACTTACCTCAAGAATAAGAGCAAGGAGCTGTAGAGTGCTTGCCTTGCATAGGTGTGAGGCCATAGGTTTGATCCCAGCACAACAACAAAAAAGTAAGAAGTATCACAGGCAAAATGTCACAGACTGTTTTCTTTAAAAAATAAAATAGAGGGCTGGGGATGTAGCTCAGTGGTTCCACCGCCTGCTTCACAGGCGCAAGGACCCAAGTTCAATCCCCGGTACCAAAAAATAGAAAAAATAGAAAAAATAAAAAAAATAAATAAAAAATAAAAAAGAACTTTTTTTTTTTTTTTTGGTACTGGGAATTGAACTCAGGACCTTGCACCTGTGAGGCAGGCGGCAGAACCGCTGAGCTAAATCCCTGGCCCCAGATAGAAGTAATTTTTTAAAAAATTGAGTTTAGCCCTTTATTTCAATTTGAAATATGACTAGTTTGATATATGTGCCTATTATTTGTTCATTTATTTGTTTCTCATGTCTTCTTTTTGATACTATTTTAGGTCTTTCAAATTTATAATTTATCTGGGCTTGACTAGGGAATTAACTGTTTTGTATGTCATGAGTATAATTTATAACAGCAATTAACTTCTCCTGTGCTTGTAAGACTGTGTGGGGCACTGACAGCAACAGAGCCATTTAACCTAATGTACTGAGAGTAATGACAACAAAAATATCTAGGTTGGGTCTGTCCAAAGCGTTGTCTATGAGGATGACTGTGTTCTCTGTATGTCGAGTAGTGGCTACTGAGCAACCTGACATATGGCTAGTATATCTGAGGGACAGAATTTTAAAATTTTTACTTAACTTTAATTTAAATACCCACATGAACTCCTGATTACCCTATAGGATAGCATGGGCGAAAAGCGTGTTGGTCACTGTTCTGTTTGGATTCCCATAGCTACATCTTGCTGTCATTGTCTAAATATCTTTCGGTGCTTGTCCACAAGACCTACTGTTTTGAAGCAGGAATAGCTAGATAAGTTACTGAGTTCTGAACTAGATTTTGAATCCTTTACTTGCCAGGGAAAATGTTTTTGCAGGGCTTAGTCTTTGTACCTTCTGAGTTGACCATACCCCTCTCTTCCCCTCCCTGTACGGTTCCCTCCCCCATGGCTCCTGCTCCCTCTCCATCCTCTGCTTTGCCCTTCCTGGAAACCTGCATCCCACCATCCTGTGCCAGGTAAAGAGTCAAAACTGGGTGGTGCCCCCATCCAGAGATTACACTGGGCTCCTTTCCAGTGTGCCTGGCTGTACCTGGATCAATACAGGTCTGAGGTGGCACTCACTGAACTTTTTGTCTATTTATTGAGTTGGTTTTCCTATAAGTTCATAAGATCTTGAAGCAGAAAAGGCTCCTTATCTCTGTATTTATGTCTAGCACAGTGTCAGCTACCTCATATACTCTCAAGAAACGTTTGTTGAAAGATTTAAAAATCTGTTCTACTCTAATATTTTTTCATATATTTTAGTTTGTTTGTTTACAACTATGTACACTAAATCACCCTTGACAACAAGCTTGTCATGTAGTGAATATTTTATCCAGATCCCAGGAGAGTAGCCAATGAATCTGATGAAGCTCTGGGGCTACAGCTTTGGGTTAGGTCAGGATTAGGCCTATCCTCCTTTGGATTGGTTGGGAGTCTTTGAGACAATTCTGAGGCAAATTGCATGCCTAAATCGTTTGCTTTGGGATATTTTTGACACCTTCTAGTGGGCCTGGTTTTGCTCAGAGCCTAGCATCTTGAATAGTATAGGCCATCTTGTCCTGTCAGGATCAAATGACAGTTTTCTTCCAGGAAGGTGATATGGTTTAGTGGAGAGAGCCCTCCACTGGCCTTCAACCTTTCAACAGGTGTTTATGAGGTCCTACTCTGCCAGGCTGTGTTCTAAGCACTGGGGATATGTTAATGCACAAAAACAAAGATCCCTGCCCTCCTGGAACTGTTATTCTAGCAGTTGAGAGAGAACATGAACAAAATAGAAGAGTAATATGTGTCATGATAGAAGACGTGTATGTATTCTGCTAGAAATGCTATGGAGAAAAATAAAACAGGGTGAGGTTTGGGAGTTTTAGTGGTGGGGTATGATTTTAAATAGGGTATTTAGGAAAGGTCTTATTGAGAGATGATTGAACAAGAAGGGGGAACAAGAACTCAGTAACTTATCTAGCTACTGAGGAGATGAACATTCTAGTAGAGAAACAGCAAGTGCTACAGTCCTGAAGTGCTTTGGATCGAAAGTATCCAGGGAACAGTAAGGCCAGTGTGGCTAGAGAAGAGGGAGGAGGAACTGGAGGATGAATCAAATAAGGCCTTGAAGGTGGCTAAAGGGGTTTTGGGATAGGAATCTCATTGAATGTTTGAGATGGGATGTGACATAAAGTAATTTAATGTTTAACAAAATCATCCTGGCTGCTAGATAGAGATCTGACAAAGGAAGCAAGGGTAGAAACTGGAGGCCAGTTAGGAGCTGAGAGATGATGATGGTGACCTGCACCAGCATGGCGATGGAGGTCAGAGTCTTGGTTTGGTTTTTTTTTTGGTACCAGGGATCAAACTCGGGTCCTTGCGCAGCAGGCGGCAAAACCACTGAGCTAAATCCTCTGCCCCAAGTCTGATATTTTGAAGTAGAACCTAAGACAGCTTTGTTGACCTGGATTCCGGGTTGTACTGTTATTTATGAGCTTTAAGAAGTCATTTCTAAGAAGATTCATTTTTTTCATATGTATAATAGAGAAAACAGTATCCATCTTAATACTTCCCAGGATTATTATGCTGATAAAATATTAAAAAGAATGTCAACACCCTATGTGGCACTCCACAGTGACACATAAATAATGAAGAGCCACATTTATTGGGAACTTCACATTTATGTTTCCACCTTAGTTATTTTTCTCATTGCTGAGATAAAATACCTGATACCCAAAGTTAAAAGAGGGAAGGTTTATTTCTGCTCACATTTATAGAGGTTTCAGTTCCTAATTGGCTGGCTCCAAGGCAGCGTGGCCTGACAGAGGGGCATCACAGAGGAGAAACAGTTCATGGCAAGCAGAAGACACCAAAAGCAAGCAATCAGCAATGAGCAACGAGAGAGTACTAGCCCTCTTTCTGTCCCTTATATTTTTTTTACCCAGGGTGGGGCACCCTGAATTCTATCCAAAACTATGCCAAACCTGCCAGTGGACTGATATAGTAATCACACACCCTTAATCCCAGCATCACAAACTCTAGACCCAGCAACCTCTGAAAAAGCCCCCATCTATGACTGCATGAGGCTTTAGGGGACATCTAGACACAAACCATAAAGCCATTTAACCCTCTATCAATCCTACATGATAAATGGTTGTATCTACATTTTAGAAATCAGTGAAATGACCCTTACCATGTCAAGTGGTCACTTACCTAAGGCCATACATCTGGTATCCAGAGGGTCAGGATCTGAGCCAGAATGCTCTGTCCCTGGGCTGGAGCTCTTGGCCACTCTGTGGCGTCACTTCCTCAAAGGCATTTCACTGTTTCCCAAGGTTGTGACTTCTCACAGGACAGTGTCCTGCAAAAGTTTGCTTACTTGGAAGCAGTTGGCATGTGCAGCATCTTCCCTAACACCATCTGATCATGCTTTAGTGAGAATATGCATGCAAACAGCCTATAGTACATTTGTGTGGGGAGGGGAGGTGGGTTTGCTAAGGTCAGTGCACATGGGAGGAGGCCTTGCACAGACACCAGCTGAGCTCCTTTTCAATGTTTCCCTTCCATTCTCCTAACACCCTACCCTTCCCAGTTGAGGTAAACGTTGGCTGATGTCTTTCTCTTTCTTCCTTCCTGGGACCTGTGAGTAGAGAACTGTGTGGAGTTTCAGAAGACCAATGGCTCCATGAATGTGACCTCTGAGAATGTCACCTCCCCTGTCATTGAGTTCTGGGAGTGAGTAAGGCCCTCTTTCCTTCCAGATGTGGGCTGTGTGTTCCAAAGAGGGTGTGGGGTGGGGTTCCTAGTGGGCCCAAGGGGAGTGTCTGTTTCCATCTGTCCCAGACTGCACTTGAGCGTTTCGTTGTGCTACGTATGTGGTTAGTGCAGGGCTGGCTTCAGGGATGATTTCCCTTGGGTTGTGCAGCCCTCTCTTCATGTTAGAGAGTACACCTGTGTGTGGATCACACTCACAGCCACCCTCCTCTCTTCTGCTGCTCAGTTGTCTCTTTGTGGCTCCCCACTCCCACATATCAAAATGTCCCAAAAGCTTGGCTGGGAGAATGGGTATTTGTACCTCCTTCCCCATGTTAGATTAGGTCTCAGAGCAAATTCACCTGTGCAGCTTACGTTTGTCAACTTTTATGTTTAACTTCATCCCTGAGCAAAGGAAGCCCCACAGATCCCAGGGTAAACATCTGACAAGCCTTAGGCAAGAGTAGACTGGAGACTGGTGGGCTACAAAACTGGGTCTCAGGGCTTGGGTGTGGATCCGTGACAGAGTACTCGTCAGCATGTGTGAGGAGGCCCTGGTTTCCCTCCCAGCGCTGCAGAAAGAGACAGGAAGAAAGCAAGCAAGAAAGGAAAGGAGGAAGGAAGGAAGGAAGGAAGGAAGGAAGGAAGGAAGGAAGGAAGGAGGGAAGGAAGGAGGGAAGGAAGGAAGGCAGGAAGGCAGGAAGGAAGGAAGACCTAAGGCTGGCAGCCAAAATGGAGCCGGGCCTGATGCTTCTCTCCCCAGGAGGCGTGTCCTAAAGATCTCTGATGGCATCGAGCACCTGGGGGCCCTGCGCTGGGAGCTGGCCCTGTGCCTCCTGCTGGCCTGGATCATCTGCTACTTCTGCATCTGGAAGGGGGTCAAATCCACGGGCAAGGTCCGTTCAGAAGAACTTCCAGGACCTCCTTCAGGGTCAGCCCAGTGAGGGGAATGACCTGCAAAGATTTTAGGTGGTCCCCTTCCTTGATCCTGTGGCTTTTCTGGATTCGATCCCACATATTTCTGGGAAATAAAATGGGACAGAGAGAGGCAGGAAGAACACCTGCAGAGGAATTTGATCTTGGAATGTACCATGCACATGAGCACACTGCAGCTTGGATACAGTTGGTGCCTCCCTCTTTCACCAAACAGTGTTGTGGGTAATGAGCTCCATTCACACTCTTCACCTCAGAATGACTCTTCACCAGCTCAAGAGTGTTGGGGCCTCTTTGCCTTAGAGTGTCTGAGGTATTAGAGGGCATCTGAGCTCTTCTGGACTCAAGCCCTACCAGCCTCTGCTGAAGCTTCCAGCTTAATCTGGCAGCCTTGCTGTGCTAAGCTCCTAAACTCTGTGAGGAGGAGATCACGTGTTACAGATATTGCCATACCTGACAACCCTTCCTGTAATTTCATGTATTGTGGAGAATGATTAAGTTCATTCAGCCACTCAACAAATTCTTATTAGATATGTGTGGGGAGAGCTAGTGTTTTGAGCTAGAGGGAAGAGAGAGGGAGGTTGTGACCCAAGGCAGGGGAGATGGGATGGGACAGCTGCAGGGAAGAGGGAGGATCAGGAGAGGGTCCCCTAGCTTTCCTGCCCTTGGGTGGGGGTAGTGTCTGCCTTGCTGCCTGCTGTCTACCATGGTGTCTGGGCCCCTCGTTCCTTTCTCACACTGCCTAACCAACTCTTCCGGATCTCTTACCTGCCCCTCATTAGGTGGTGTACTTCACAGCCACATTCCCTTATCTCATGCTGGTGGTCCTGTTAATCCGAGGGGTGACACTGCCTGGGGCAGCCAAAGGAATTCAGTTCTACCTGTACCCTGACCTCACACGTCTGTGGGATCCCCAGGTAAGAAGGTACAGACCAGGGCTGTCATGGGGTCTGAGGGTGCTCAAGCTCCAGGCTTTCCCTGGGCTCTGGTGGGGGGTCCCCAGGATGTCCATGGCGATGGTGAGGTGCCTTTCCTCCTGCAGATATTGGTGAGTAGTGGTGTCTGGGTCTAAGGTGTCCACCCCTTGGGTCTGAGGCCTTAGCAATATTCCTTAGGGACTTCTACTATGTCACTAAGCACCATTACTCACAGACTCTACTCATTTCCCTTCTGTCTACCCATTTTCCTCATTTCTGCTTTTTTTGCATTTCCTCCTGAGGCTCCTCTCTCTTGTCCACCACTCTCTGGTGCCCTCACTCTGCCCATGTGACCTCTTCCTTGGCTCTGTATTCCCAGCCCCTCCCTGGACCAGCTGTATTGGTGTTAAGTTTCCTGTCAGTTGTCCAGAGGTGTCTCTTCTTCTGTCACTGCACATACTCCTTGTGCCACAGCCAGCCTGGTGCAAGCAATGCTGCCTGCAGATTGGAGATGTGAAACACAGACCCTGCCTCTGATAGGTGTCTCCGCTTCTCCTTGGCAGCCATTCTCAAGGCTGACAAGGCCAGTGGAGCATGGGTAAGCCCCAAATGCAGGGTGTGTGACTCTACCCTGTGCACGGCTTCTGCCTGCTGGGCACTAAGGGGTCTGTGTGCAATCCAAATACTCCTCTGGGTTGTTGGAGGCTATCAGCTGGATGGCTTCCACATATTTAAGATAGTCACTGACAATCAGGTGTGGTGGTGCACACCAGTAATCCCAGCACTTTGGGAGGCTGAGGCAGGGAGATTCACAAGTTTGAGCCCAGCCTAGGTAATTGAGTGACTTAGCGAGACCCTGTTTCAAAAGATAAAAAAGGACTGGGTATGTAGTTTAGTGTGAGGGGCCTGGGGTTAAATCCCCAGTACTGAAAGAAAAAAGGCACTTATGTGCTGAGAGGGAGTAGAGACCAAGGAAGGGCAAATGGTTGAATTCCCCTGAGGCCCTGGGAACTCAGTTTCCACGGAGGCCATGGCTTCTCTGTGGGAGAGTTTGGGGTGATCCAGAAGCTGAGTCATTCTCAAGTCTCCTGGCCTCCCCAGCAGACCTGTGTCTTCTATTTTGACTTCAGGGACTAAGGGTCCTCAGCAACAGCCAGAGAGCCCTTTAGAAACCTCCCCGTAGAATCAGCCATGGTCCTGGATGTTGCCAGTGATCCTCTGTGGGATGTGAACTTATCTTCCTCACTCCAGTTTCTCATGCATCACCTCCACTGGGGCACGAAGGCTGCAGCTGGGCTGTGGGGCTGTGCCCAGAACCAGAGCTGCTGAAGCTAACAGGACCCCAGAGATCACCTAGTGCAGCCTCCTCATTGCACAGAGGAGCAAAGAGATGGCAGCACTACAAGGCATATTTTTGTTTTCTGAATCATAAGCCCTTGACTTATCTGGAACCAGAGAGCTGTGCTGCATAACAGGTGGCAAGCAGAAAGTGGTGGGACAGTGGAGTGGGAGGGAAGGCTTTGAAGAGCCCAAGAGGAGTCTGGCTCAGATCTACCATGCAGGAAGAAGGTAGTGTGGTTCTGAAGTGCAGAGCAGAGAAGAGTAGCTGCAGCTTGCCTCTGCTTGCATGGCCTGTAGGGCTGAGAGAAGGGGCATGGCCAGAAAAAGGAGAGAGAGGCCCAGTATTTATGGCTTTGCTACTAGCTAATGTGTGGGTCCCGGTTTTAGTGATAATAGAAATTAAAACTAAAGTGACAATATGGATTTATAGGAAAAAGTTTTAATTTGGAAGTCAGAGAAAATGAGGAAAGGACTCCAGCTGAGTAGTACCTGGAGGGGACATACTGATGAAGATCAGACTGGCAGGGATCAGTTTTATGGGACGGTTGTAGAAGGCTGGAGCTTGGCCGATCACTATGTCAGTCATGAGTGTATAGCTCCAGAGAAATCCTCCTGAATTGAGCAATGTGGTTTCCATGGAAGGAATCCTCAGGTCTTGAAGGGCAATCTCAGCCATGTGAGGCTCTGTTGGAATCCAAGGTGATCACAGGTTTAGGGCAATGGAGACTTCTCGGTATAAGTGTTCTCAGTCTTGAAGGGTGATGATATAGGCTACGTAAATTTAGGAGTAATAAATCTTATTTTGCCAACTTTTAGACACTCCATAAATGACTAACACGCCTATGTATATATGGAGCTGATAAGGATCTATCATCTATCTATCTATCTATCTATCTATCTATCTATCTATCTATAGTATTGGTAGATCCAAGAGTCAAGATTTTTACTAAAAACAAAACAAAACACCTCTAAGTCCTAGTCTATCTTAGAAGCAAACATAAATCATATTTTTAATGACTAGCAGGTTAAGGGCCCAGGAGTTTGTCCTTTGTTCATATAGTGCTCTCTGACTGTGTCATGACTATGTCATCTTTGTCCTAAACAGCTCTTTAGAGCTGGAGCTTACTATGTCACTGGCACTGTTAAGAGGCTTACGTGCATTAATTCAGCTGCTCCTTGTAGTAGATCATTGAGGGATTCCTCACTTTACAGATAAAGAAATTGAGACTCAAAAGCTCAGGAAAATTTCTCTCTTCATATCTGCAGCTGGAACCATGTCTTAATCCTATGTACTTTGTGATCTCTCTGTGTGTCTATGTCTCTCTCTCTCTCTCTCCCTCTTTCCCTCTCTCAGGATTGAATCTAGGGGCACCCTACCACTAAGCCATACTCCAGCCATTTATTCTAATGTTGTTGTTAATATTATTTTGTGACACTGGGGATTGAACCCAGCCAGGGATTTTTAACACTGTGTTACATCCCCAATCCTTTAAAAAAATTTTTAATTTAATTTGAGGATTCTACTAAGTTGCTAAATTTCCCAGGCTGGGTTTAAATTCGTGATCCTCCTCTCTCAGCCTTCCAGCATGTTGGGATTACTGGTTTCTTTTTTAATTTTTATTTTGAGACAAAGTCTCACTAAGTTGCCCTGGCTGGCCTTGAAGTTGTGATTTTCCTGCCTTGGTTTCCCAAATAGCTGGAATTACAATCATGTGCCACTGTACTTGGCTTGTGATTTCTGAAGGCAAGTTCCCTGTTTCTCTCATCATTCATTCATCAAAAATGTGTTGAGCATCTATTATGTATCAGGCCTGTTCTAAATGTAGGTTCTGGTATATAATAGCTTTCAGCCATTTCGCATGAGAGTAGGCCAGAAAATTAATAAGGCTATGATTCTGTGTCTGGCTGACTGCAGGGAATAAGACTTAATCTGCACCCTGGACACCATCCTTCCAACCCCAGCCAGCTGTAGGCTGGACAGGGAGCAAATGTCTTCCAAGTGCTTTGCAACTGCGGGGAGGAAGCTGTTTCAAAGGCAGCCTGCTCCTGGTCCCATGCTGACACAAGGCCTTTGTCATCAGTGAGCCCAGCAGCACCTGCAGGGGGAGATACCCTGCCAGAGCCCTAATTGAATGTCGTTGGCACTCCCTGGGATGTGTGATAATTCCACCTGGCATTTGGCTGGCACTTGAGAGAGGTGCAAAATCCCTGCTACCAACACAAAGACCAAAGACATCTCTCTCTGCCAAGCACTGAGGCTGGGGGCCAAGAGCCAGGCAGAGACAATACTCTGTTGATCTCTTCTTTCTGCCTTTCCCCTGCCAGGCATGCTGTGTGCTGGGCTGGCTGCTGCCTTTCCCCCTGGGGACAGCCCCTGGGGACTCAGGCTTTACCTACTTTGTTCAGGCCCCTGGTTTTTTTCCTGAGTCCTGAACTTTCATTATACTGAGCTTTGGTAAATGGGTAAGGGGGGATGGGAACAGGGTGGCCCAAGAGCCCTGCTGAGCCCTTTAAATCCCTGTGTTGAGCAATTCAAATGCAGGCTTTGCTTGAGGAGGAGGCTGAAACCATGAGTCAGGACCAGTCTTTGTATTTTAGTGCAGCTCACTGAAGCTGATGCCACCTCACCGTCACTGAAATGCAAGTTGTGCTTTAAAATAATAGCAGTGAATAACAGTAGTGCAGGTTCATTCTGCACATGCTCCTCCTCGGCAAGGGACTTCTCTGGGTTCTTCACACTCATTCTGTGAGGCAGATGTCAGCCCCCTTTTATAGATGGAGACGATGGAAGCTTAGACAACTTGAGAGGCTTTGAATAACCACAAAACTACCATATTGGGGAGGTTGGGTTTTGTTCAGGTAGTCTTTTGGAGTCTGTTCTCTTCAACACCATGATAGATCTTTCCCAGAGGATATGAATTATTTGAGAGTTTTAAGGCCTACTTTTTATTATTTTAGCAGACAGCATAGGAAACTAATAATTACTTATGTGTTGGGCATTTTGTATACATTATTTTTTTGTTATTTTACCCATTTTTCTGATGAGAAAAGAGGTTTTGAATGGCTAAGTGACTTGCCTAAGATCACACAACTGGTGATTGTTAGAGTTAGGAATTGGACCCAGATCAATTTGACCATGATTTTCTATTACACTCCAGATAGATATCCAAAACCCTATGGGGGCACTCTAGGTCGAAACATCTTTCCTGGACATTGTAGAAGTCTTTCTCTCCCCCCCAAATCTCTTTTCTTACCCATACTCCTCCAAGTGTTTTTCATACTTGTTTTTTTCTTGGTTTGTCTTCTGCCCCAGCTAAAAACACATTGGAGTTTTGTTCTGCAACCTGGGGCTCCTGGAATGGGCAGGGAGTGGGTCCCTGTGGCGGGGAGCAGAACAGCTTGCTCTGCGTGTTCCTTCAGGCTCCTCGGCCCAGTCCATTCCTTGTCTCAGCAGTCTTTAGGGCCACAGCTGTGCAGAGAGCAGGCGCTGCCAAGCTCCCAGCGAGGGCTCTGTTCAAAGGCACCACAGGATCTGACCCTTGGGCTCTGAACCCTTGCTCTCCTGCAGTGGCTCTTTGTTCTCACTGACTTCTCCTTCCAGCCCAGCTCTGGCTCAGCCTGTACCCCTGCTGGCCAGGTGAAGTGAACAACAAGTCACCATTTCTCTCCTTATTTGTCCCAAGCCAAACTTCACAAATTCCCATCATCACAGGATAAAGCCCCTGCTTGTCTGTGTGTGGGCAGTCACAGAATGTCCTGAGGGCACTTGGGAGTTTTCTGGGTAATGTGTGGACCAATCTGTACCCTGTGTACTGTCTGGGGTACACACCCAGGCTGGAGGCTTCAGGGGCTTGGCTGTTTGGAGGGAGTTCCTGATCTCCTGATGGGAGATGCCATGGGACTGGAGCTAGGTGCCTCACATCTCTGACACTGGTCAGTCCTGTCTGCACAAGCTCGGGGTCTTGCTACAAGGCCCCATGCTTGATGCTGTTGAGAAACTATGCACCAAGGCGGGAATGAGATGGAATAGAGGGACCCACTGAGTTTTCCTGAGATAACTATGTAGCAGAGTTTTAGGAGAGTGAAGGATCTGGAACATCTAGAAGGAGCAACCAGACCGGCCAGGTTCTCCTCAAATGTGGTGTGACATTGCACTGCACCGTGCAAGCATCCCCCTTGCTGTCCTCAGGATTTGATTTCATTCTTGCATTTCCTTCTCTAGCTTCTGACATAAATCCCCAACCTCCTCTCTTTTCTCCATTATAATTTTTCCTCAGGGTCAGGTTCTCACTGTGCTTTGGCCTTTTTTCTTTTCCTCCGGTACCGGGATTGAACTCAGGTCCTTGTGTTTGCAAGGCAGGCATGGTGCCGCTGAGCTAAATCCCCAGCCCAAGGCCCTTTGTGTTATTTCCTTGTGAACCCTAGCCCTCTAAATCCACCTTTGTGCTTCTTGCTTCTGACCCTTTTCCCTAGTGGCAACTCCCACCTCAGAGAACACTCAGGGAAGGGACTTCCAGTGAGCAGAAAGGATGGACACCTGGAAACTCTTCCCTTCTCTTCACACTGTCTCCCTTTTCATTCCTGCGGAGGTAGAAATACAACCAGAGGAGGCATGCCCTGGGCATGTCCTTGATGCCTGTCCTCAGGGGCACAGCGAAGCGATCCTATTCCTAGTGTTCATTAGGATGACAGGAAGATTTGAAAACGACATAGCTTCTGGGGCTCAGGATTCAGTGCCTCACCCGAGGATGCCAGTCAGTGTGATTCTAGGCAGTCAGCCTGCCTGTAGGTCCCCAGACCCTACAATGTAGAGGAAAACTGGTGCTCTGGTAGGTATGAGTGCAATAGGAGAGAGCAAGGGGTGGGGTTAAGGGTGGTGGCCATGGTTGGGGCCAGGGGAAGGCAGGGAGGGATTGAGGAGGTCTGTGTATAAGACTGGAGGTTGCTGTTAGTAGAAGGAAATGATGGGAGGCTGGAAGGTTTTTGGAAAGCAGGAGCCTGTTTGGGAGCTCCTGGAGTGAGGCTAGGCCAAGACACAGAAGCGGTCATCCAGTGCCCTTTCTCCTGGGAACACAGGGCCATGTCCACAGCTTAGTGCTCCCTGGAGGTGCTTGTAGGCCGCCCTACCTGCAACTCTGCATGATTTCTTGGTCCTGTGGCCTTGATGTTCTTTCTCTTTGGGATGTTTTTCTAGCTGTTAGTTCACAACACAAACATACTGGGCCAGACAGCTGACATAACAACAGTTGACAGCCTTACTTAGGTTTAGCCGGAAAGGTGTTTTCCCCAAGGAGGAAAAAGTCCTCTCCAGATTTGTTTCTGTTCACCCTCCAGACTTGGTGGAGTTAGAAGCTTACTCTCCCTGGTTTTCAGACAGAGGGTTCTGAGACCTGTATCCCTAGAGTTCTTATGCCTGGGTTCCTGTCAGGGATAGGACAGAGTGGAACAGAACCCAGGGCCTTGTTCTCACCATCAAACCTTTGATACCAGACCTACCTTTCTTCTGGAGCCCTGACCCACCTGCCTACCCTCCACCAAATCTCCTTCAGGTTTCTCTTTGTTTCCTCCTGTGGTGCTCAACAAGCTCATCCGGGGCCTAGGGAGGAGGGCCACTTGGCGAACAGGGCAGCAGGGGCCTGGCTGGGTTCTCACTCATAGCTGTGTCTTCCCACGGGGGTGTAGAGAGCCACTTCCCAGGAGGTCAGCCTTCTCGCCGTCTCCCTTCGCAGGTGTGGATGGACGCAGGCACCCAGATCTTCTTCTCCTTTGCCATCTGCCTGGGCTGCCTCACGGCCCTGGGCAGCTACAACAAGTACCACAACAACTGCTACAGGTGACTGGGGGAGCGGGTTCTGACCCACACGGGCTCCCACATTTGTCCTTGTTACACCCCTGCTTCCATGCCAAGGTGTTCTTGGAAGCCAAATGGAGTCAACTGCAGGATGGGCAGAGGGGCTGCTTCTGGAAGGGTGGGAAAGCAGCATTCAGCTGGGAAATCTGAGGAGGGACCTGCCTGCCCTGGCTAATTCAGTGATTAGAGGGCGCAAGAGCATTAGGTGAGAAGCAACAACCTCACATCTGTCATTCAGTGGAGCCTCAGTCTTGCCTGCTTGGTAAACCTGCCCCAGAAGATGCTGACTCCTCCTGACTTTCACCTCACCTCCTGGGCGTGCTTCCCAGAGGCCCCTCCTTCACACCACATCCTTTCCCCAGGGTTCCTTTCTGCCTTCCTGATTCATTCTCAGAGAATTGAAGCCAAATGTAATTAGCTGAAATGCAGATGAAAAAAAATCCTATTGTGCGTTTCAAAAATCGAATTTAGGTGTCTGAGTTATGTGATTGGGATTACCCATGTCGTGCTAGATGGAATTAGGTCAGAGCAGCAGTGTCTCCAGAAGTGTGGTAGCATCATGTGGGGTGCTTAGAGCATGTCTTTTAGGGTCATCTTGATTCATCTCATGTCTGAGCCAAGCCAGTGGTGGGGAGACGGGGCAGGGCCGGCACTTGGAAGTCTCCTGGACTTGACAGGGAGCCCTGCCCAGCCTCTGTGAGGGCCCAGTGAGTGCCTGCCTGGAGGAGCTGTGGCCCCTTTATGAGCCTGTTGCTTCCTTCTCCACACTTGCTCCCCACAGGGACTGCATCGCCCTCTGCTTCCTCAACAGCGGTACCAGCTTCATAGCCGGCTTTGCCATCTTCTCCATCCTGGGCTTCATGTCCCAGGAGCAGGGTGTGCCCATTTCTGAGGTTGCCGAGTCAGGTGGGTGTCACAGGGAAGTGCCCATAAGTTCTTTGTACCTGGGATCCAGAAATGATACTCAAAAGGTTTCAGATTTTGGACCATTTTGGGTTTTTAGATTAAGAAGCTCAGCTGGTAGATTCTATAAATATTCCAAGTCTGAAAATCTCCAAAACCTGAAACACTTCTGGTGCCAAGCATTTCGGATGAGGGATATGTCATGCATGGCGTGAAGCATTTTGCCATGTGATGCAAACCTGTGGGGTAGGTGCTACCATGGTCCCTGCTGCACCGGAGTGGGAGCTGAGACTTGAGGAAGCAGATGACAGCCGCATGGTACTCTGCATCTTTCAGTGAAAACTTCCCATGGATAGATCAGGCTCAGGCCTGTGAACTCATTCCTGCCCCATGAGTGGCGGAGAGGGAAGTTCATGCCCGTGAGAGGAGGCGTGCCAGCGGCATTCTAAAAGTAACTCTAGGCTACTTGCTGGAGGGTGGGAGGTGGTAAACTGGAGGCCTCAGGCCGGATCTTGCCCTTGAGGTACTTTCTTCGGTGCCATCTACTCTGTAAGCACAACAAAAAACACAACAGAGTGCCTCAGTCACGGAGCGCTCAGGTTCCTTCTTGTTTTATTCCGGGTCTACTTCATGGGTTTGTCTGGCCCACTCATTCTAAGTTTGACACCTCTAGTTTGGGACAACAGTTGCAGAGGCCCAGAGGCCTTTTAGAAAAAATCCTTTTTATCTAGGGTCTCTAGTTTTTGTTCTTGCTAGTGAGCATACAGTGGTTTGGTGCCTTGGAAATTTGGGGACCAGGTAGAAGTTTGGGTGGCTTGGCCTGAGTCAGGATAATGGTGGTGGTGATAATTTTGGGATGAGGTTTCTTCTGGATCTGTTATTCCGTGGCCCCATACCAGAGGCCTGGAGCTGGATCAGCATGGTCTGTCTCCCTCTGCTTCACCCTAGGCCCTGGCCTGGCTTTCATCGCCTACCCTCGGGCTGTTGCAATGCTGCCCTTCTCTCCTCTGTGGGCCTGCTGCTTCTTCTTCATGGTCATTCTCCTGGGACTCGATAGCCAGGTATCAAGAGGTAGCCTCTCGGAGACCGAGCGAGGACTGGGTGTGTGGGCCAGGGGAGGGTGCACAGAAGGCATGAGGTTGAGCTGTTTGCCCCAAGGGAGCTTAAAATAGTGGGGGACTGGGGAAATGTCAGAATGGATGTCCTTGGGATGGTCCGGACCTAACTGCACAAGGACAGCAGCTCTGGGGCTGGAGTCGGAGAGGCTGGCAGGGCTGACTCTGAGAGCCAGATCCAGAGCCGGTTGACCAAGGGCCCTGCAGCAGCTCTCTCTTCCTTCGACTCTCCTGCCTCTCATCTAGTTTGTGTGCGTAGAGAGCCTGGTCACAGCGCTGGTGGACATGCACCCCCAGAGGTTCCGCAGGAAGAACCGGAGAGAGATCCTCATCCTGGTGGTGGCCATCATTTCCTTCCTTTTTGGGCTGGTCATGCTCACAGAGGTGAGGGTCTGGGAGGCTGGAAGGGGCATTCAGTGAGGACGAGGAGCAGCAGCATGATCAGCTGCACTGTCAGTCAGGGCCACGGCCTCCTGGCCACTGGGACACCCTCCTCGACCCCACAGAAAGGATGGGTGATGGGGAACTTGGCTTTATGGTAACCAAAGAGGCATAGAAAGCACTGGGAAAAGCTGCCTCTCCAGCAAGACCCCATTGGTGGTGGAACCAAGTTCAGTGCATAACCTCACAGGGGGAAAGGGAGCCTTGGGGACAGGTGGCATCCGTGTTATGTCTCAGGGGAGAAGTGGGGTGGAAGAGCCCGGCATTTTGACACTACCAATGACAACTCCATCATAACCCTTTCTTAGACGAATGTGCACTATACCTTGGACTTCTAGGTCCTTCCTAAATGCTCTCAGGAACACTATTAATAATAGCTGTCTGATTTCATTCATCTTCCATCTGAAAGCAATAGTAAAACAATTATTTTCCATATCTTCCTAGTGTTTTATGGCTTATAAACACATTCTCTTTTAGTAGCTGTCTCCTGTGATTTCACCAATACTGCTCTGGGCCCCAAAGCTCTGAGGCTGTGGGGCACGGGGCTAAGTCTGTGTGTCTCCTTGGGATAATCTCCCCTGTGCAGGGTGGCATGTATGTGTTCCAGCTCTTTGACTACTATGCAGCCAGTGGCATGTGCCTCCTGTTTGTGGCCATCTTTGAGTCCTTCTGTGCGGCTTGGGTTTATGGTGAGTGACTTCCCCCTGTTCTCACCCTGGTATCTCCTCCACTCTAGTGCCTTTCAGCAGCATCTGCTGTCCACACCCACGCTTTCCTGGACTCCACCCTATCCAACCTCAGAAATCTCAAAACCCCCAAGTGGCTAGTGCTGAAAGGGCCCTCCAAAACTTACCCTGAGTTCCGACCTGCAGTAGCTGTACCCAGACCCCTTCAGGCAAGCCTATCCTAACCAAAACTCTGCTGCTTGGAGCAACCTTGAAAATCAGAATTTGACTGTCTCGCCGTAAACCAAGTTCCGCGTGCTGCCATTTATGCTATGAATCCTAGGGTGCTTTGAAAAGGCGACCATGATATCTTCCATTTACTGGTCCTTGCCCACCGAATCTGTATGGCCCCCTTCCTGACCCTGAATGATGTCCATTCTCCTCTGCCTCCCTCCCTTCTCTGTGGTAGGAGCTGGACGCTTCTATGACAATGTTGAAGATATGATTGGGTACAGGCCATGGCCTCTTATCAAATACTGCTGGCTCTTTTTCACACCAGCTGTGTGCATGGTAAGGAAATCCTCAAGGAATAGAGACATGAAAGGAGGGCCTGAGGGTGGTAGCAGGGGTGGAAATGGAGGTCATTAGCTCTAGAGTGGAGTTCTCTCTAGAATTTGAAAACCATCTTAGATTTTTATTGCTCTTCCCTTGAAGCCTAGAAAGATAGACTCATCCTTTCCATTTCACAGAGGGATAAACTGAGGTCTGATGTTGTCAGACGGCTTGACCAAGAGCTCAGTGTGAATCTAATGTCACAGGCAGGACTGAAACTCAAGGGTTGGGCTGCTCAGAATAACATTAAAAACCGTAGCCACCATGATAGCAACAATTCTAGAGGGCCTAATGTGTGTCTGGCCCAAGGTACTTTATTTACACATATGAACTCATTGCGTCCTCACAAGAACCCGGTAAGACAAGAATCACAATGACGTGCATTTTACAGATGACACTGAAGCTAAAGAGGTAAAGCAACTTACTGAGCGACAGAGTTGCAGAAAGCCAAGACTCACACCCAGGCAGCCTCACTCCAGAGTCTGAGGCTTGAACACATCGTGTCACCCCTTGGGTTTTTGCTCTCGTCAGCAGTTC
Organism: Heterocephalus glaber; assembly: GCF_053883595.1. Classification (NCBI taxonomy): domain Eukaryota; kingdom Metazoa; phylum Chordata; class Mammalia; order Rodentia; family Bathyergidae; genus Heterocephalus; species Heterocephalus glaber. Next base: position 8,204,826 of record NW_028258139.1, on the reverse strand, counting down.
CTCAGCCCTGTGGAGTACAAGATGGAAATGAGGAAGGGGGACAGGGAGGCAGATATTCCCCGGGCTGCTCACAGCCCTACTTACTTCCTGGTGCAAGAGCTGTGAGCAGCTTTAAGTACCCAGGCGCATCGCCCTGTTTGACCAGGAGTCAGCTGTGAGCAGAGGTCCCTGGGACACAGGGCCCCTGAGTGACAGAGCATGGGTCCTGGAAGTATCTGCTGGGGGTGTGGGTTCTGAGCAGAATGCGGTGTAGTTTGGAAGCTGACTGGAAGCACATCAGGGCTTGGAATCCTATCAGACCAGCCATCGGGTGGGGTGCTGAGGGCACAGGGACCCCTAACTTCTTCCTTCTCCACTCTCACTCCAGGCCACCTTCTTGTTCTCCTTGATCAAGTATGCCCCGCTGACCTACAACAAGAAGTACATGTACCCATGGTGGGGTGATGCCCTGGGCTGGCTCCTGGCTCTGTCCTCCATGGTCTGCATTCCTACCTGGAGCATCTACAAATTCATCAGCCTCAAGGGCTCCCTCAGAGAGGTGTGAAGGATCTCCACAGAGGGATGGGGGCCTCTCTGGATGGGGTGAGGTTATGGAGGCTAGGTAGGTGGCCTGCCAGGGTGGGAGGTGGTGCTCAGAGGGCTCGGGGAGTTGGCACAGCTGTCAGGGAGGGACACAGTGTGAGCTCTGTCTCAGGAAGTGACTGGATAATGGCAGGACCCAGGTTGTAGTTAGAGGCTGGCATCCAGAGGTGGGTGTTTGAGGAGGCAAGTGACTTCCACGTGACACCCATGGCTACTGTCCTTGCAGAGAGTTCGCCAGCTCTTGTGCCCAGCTGAGGACCTGCCCCAGAGGAGCCAAGCAGGACCCCCCACCCCTGCCACACCCAGGACGTCTCTTCTTCGACTCACAGAACTGGAATCAAACATCTAGGGGCAGGCCCTCAGATGGAGCCTATGGGCCTGGCTAGGGCATATCAGTAGGCCAGAGGGCAAAAGGCTCACTGTGCCTCTCTGTCCTCACCCTGGGCAGACAAGACAATGGAGAGACTTTGGAATCTGCCTTTGGAGTTGGGTGCCTCCCATTCCTGCTTCCCTGGTCCACCCCGGGTGGTTAAAACAGGTGTGAGATGCCAGTGTCCAAAGTACCTCTGGAGGCAGCTTGGGGAGGCCGATGGGGGCACTAGGGGGCGGAGAGCAGCTGGCCTCTGGCCTCCTCCCTGCATTCCATTAAATCCATCTTCTTCCCAGAGCGCTTGCATCCAGTCTGTTTCCTGCCCTCAGCCTGTGGCTTGGCTACCTCCTCCTGTACAGCTGTGGCTGTGGGACCGGCTCCCTCCTGTCTTGTCCACAGTCCCTGAGTTCTCTTCCTTCACATTGCAGCAGAGGAGACTGCTGTGGTGGGAGGGTGACGGCAAGGTGTGTGGATCCCGGGAGGCATCCCGTGTTCTCCACCTGTGCTCCATGGGCTAAGAAAGGAGGTGGAGGGAGGATGAAGGAGACCAGGGCCCTAGCTACAGAAAGGAGGAGGATGCCGTTTCCCAGGCTATGCCCTTGCCTCCTCTGTGTCAGCTCACCGACCCAGCCTGGCACAGCGGAGCACAAGCTAGCTGATGGCGTGGCCGGCAAGCCCAGGTGGGTGTGGGAGCCTGGAGTCTGCCAGCAGAGGGACCCGGTTTGCAAGTTTGCAAGAGGCTGTGAAACTGGATGCTGTCATCACCAGGTGTGGCCACAAGGGGGAGGCACCGCCGTGATCTCAGCTCTACCACAAGAGCCTGAGTGGCTTGAGCTGGGTCAGGCTGTAAAGAGGAACAAGTGGAAGGCAGAGCCCATCTCTCTTGGGGCTCAGCAAGTGGCCTTGGCCCCAGTGTTCCCCAGGCATCCCCATAGGCTCCTGCTCCCCCAGGACCCACGGGGCAGAGCTGCAGCCAACCCTCTCCCCCACCCATGAGCACCCCTGCAGCTTTCCTCCCCAGGCCACGGCAACCCCTCACCTGGCAGCCTTCCCCGGGAGGGCAGAGCGGTGGCATTGTGTATGCGTGTGGAAGTGGCTGGGACTGCGGGTGCTGTTTCTCCTCTGTGTGAATCTAACTCCCTGCCCCTTCATGGCAGACTGCTGGTGCCATTGCGGCCGGTGGTGCTGCATCCCGCGACTCTAAGAGCTGCCATCAAGGGTGCACAGGGTCCTGGGCATGTTTTTTTCAGTTTTTTCTCCATGTCAGTCTGTGAGGAAACGCACTGCAATCTTTGCCAGTCTTCAAAGTTTGATTTCTTGTTGTTGGAAGAGTTCCTAAAAAGCACCAACAGCATACCCCTACACACACACACACACACACACACACACACACACACACACACCCCATGTGTTGGCCTTTCGGGACAGTGCACCAGGCTCAGCCACAGTCCTTAGGAGAAATAAATCTGCTGGAGAAGCTCCTGAAGCTGGAGCCAACACACACCTGGCCTCTCCATCTATCCTACATTGTTTCCAGAACACCACTGTGCAGAGCTGTGTGATGCTGTCCCCACTCATGATGTCAGATATGATTCCTTAAACAAACATGGCAAATGCCATGAAAGATAAGAACACAGGAGAGTATGGGTGGGAAGGAGCCTGACAGTGTGAGCCCAGGTGGCCTGGGAAAGCCAGCTGAGCATCCAGCCTTCTGATCAAAGCTTCGAGAATCTGCTGAGCCCAGGAAGGTGCAGAGCTGTTGTGATAGAGATTTGAGTCTTGTTTAGGAGGCTCACAATGGTGGACTGTAGTGTGAAAATCACCCAATGGCACAAGAATCAGGGAATTGGTTCTCGTCTTGATTTGCTACGTCTAATTTACTATATGTGCTTGTAGAAGCTCCTGTGATTCATACTTGTTTTCCAGATAAGGATAAACTGTGCCTTGGCCATGATGGGTTTGTTGTAGGGCTCAAATGAGGTCATGGGTATGACAGCGCTTTCAGTCTCTTTGTGCCAGTCAGCATGAAGTTATTAAACCAGTGACGTTATTAAACTGTGAAGTTATTAAACCAGTTGGGGGAAAAGGGTGAGGCAGAGATGCTCTGACCACCCAGGTAGGGAAGACAGGTGGAGATGGAGCCTTGTGGCTGGACCAAGCTTTGGCCCAGGGAGTGGAAGAGGTGGGGCTGGGGGTGGAGGAGGGTTGTTTCAGTCCCGTCTGCTTTTCCTGCATGGAAGGGTAGAGTCTGAATTCTGTAGTTCCTAGAGGAAGAGAGCAGGCAGGGCAGGAAGGGGAACCCTCCCTGTCCAGAGGCCACACCTGTTAGAGAAGGAAGGCAGATGGGAAGGGCCTTGGGGCAGGGGAAAGCTGAGGGCAGAGGGCAGAGGCACAGGCAATAGGAAAATTTCCAAACCACCACCCTTGGCAGGAGGGAAGCACTTAGGAGGCACTGAGCACACCAGTCTGCCTTGGGGCTCAGACTTTGCACACGTGCGTACCCACAGCCCCTCATTGTCCTTAGACAAATGTTCACATGAGCACAGACTCAGAGACACCACAGTCAGCCAAGCACATTCCTTTAGAGTTTTGCAGTCCTGACCTGGCTCCCTGTGCTTACTACCTGTGTGATCTAGAGTAAGTTAACCTCTCTGGTCCTTAGTTTTCTCCTGTAAAAATGGAAATAATACTGTTTACATCATCGTGTTATTGAAGAGAGTACAGAACAGCTGCTCATGGGACACATTCAAGCAAATCTCTTTATTTACCCTGACTCCAGGCCCCTACATTGGGGTATCCATTAGCAGAGATGTCCTTGCTGTATCAAGGTCAGATTCTCCCCAGGAAGAAGGCTACAGTTATGGAGCTAAGCATATTTGCTAGAAGGCAAGAGAAAGGTGCTGCTAAAATAACCAGTGTCCTGTGACCCCATGGTCTTGCTCAGTACAGCAGTACTGTTCAAGAAAAGTAGGACCTGAGCCCTCTATGCCCTAGTTAATCTCCTGGTTCTGGGAAAACAATGCTTTCCTAGAAATTGAGATATTTTTCCCCCAAGGAGCATGCATGCATCCATCCATCCATCCATCCATCCATCCATCTGTTTGATAAATACCAAGTGCCTACTCCGAGGCAGGGCTATACTAAATGCTAGAGATAGAAACAAAGGATTTTGAAATCAAATCCCTACCCTTTAAGATATTCATGATCTGGGAAACACTGTGCTACAGTGGAACTAGTGTAGGTTTTTAGAACCAAGTGTAGGTTTTTGGAAATCCCAGCTCTACCATTTAGTAGGGCATGGCCTTGGGACAAAGCATGAGATTCTGTTTATCCCAGGATTCCCTCTGTCAACTGGGGATAATGATATCTATATTCCAAGGTTCTTAAGGAGATTATAAGAAGTAACATGCAGAGCACAGAGCCTGAGTTAGATGCTCGGGCAGTGGGTCCCCTCCCAGGTCTGCCGAAGCATGCACAGGGTCAGAGAAGATGGTAGCATTGAGAACATCTGTGGAATCCATTGGTTCTTTTTTTTTTTTAAATTACATTCTTTTATCGGTACATTGTAGGTATACAACACAATTCCATTTCTCATTGGGAATTGTACCTTTACATAATGCATCTTGGTTCTTATTTTTCCATTGGTTCTTATTACAGTGAGATTACTGGTCCATTTAATCATATTTCATCTCAACTATGGGCCCTTCCCAGCATGGAAACAGCCCTGACTTAGCTAGACTTTTCAGGATTCCTACCTTTAGCAAGACAGAGTTTCCGGCATCCAGAGTTTTCCAGTTGCTCTGAATACCCAGATGGTGTTGGGGAACATGGAGATTGGGGTGTAAATGAATAAGGAAGGGCTCAAAGACAGCGCCAGAGGCAATCAGGGAAAGAAGGGAAAGATTAGGCCACTCTTTGGGAGAAAAATCGAACTCTGCTCCTCAAATTGCTGCCTGAGAGGATCGCAGGAGGAGGATTGGGCTGGACAAAAGGGTGCATTTGGAGAGGATGGTGTCTTAGTCACTTTTCTCACTGCTGAGACCCCATGCCCAATGCCCACAACTTAAAGGAGGAGAGGTTTGTAGAGATTTTACTCCATAGTACACTGGCTCCAAAGCAGGAGGGCATGGCAGAGAGGCAAGGCAGAGGAGACATAGCAGAAAGAAAGCAAACAGAGTCCAGAGAGGAGCTGGGGCGGGGGGAGATAAACCCTTTTAGGCCACACCTCCAGTGACTTACCTCTTCCTACCAGACTCTACCTCCTAATAGCAAGCTATAGTCAGCTGTAAGTACCCATAATGCAATCACCTTCCAAAGGTCCCACCTATGATCACATGAGGTTTAGGGGGACATTGCAATATAAACCATAACAGATGAGTATTTTGATCTTGGATAGCTGCAACTATTTACACGCGTGGCCACTGGTGTCCCCTCTGCAGTAAGCTCTGTGGTCGATATGAGGTGCACCAAATATACAGGGACCAGGCCACCAACATGAATCACACAGGCCAGCCAAGCACAGGGGTGACAAGAGTGATTCTGGGGGGCTGGGCTCTCTTTTGCCAGAACTGCCCCCAGCCTGGCTTATGGCTTCACAGAGCTGAGCCATCTGAGAACTGAAACTCACCCTGGCTTTTTCACAATGGGGAACCCTATGGGACTGGCTGAGAGGGGCCTGAGAGATGCTGAGTGGGGGTGTCTGATGGAAAATTACAGACTGAAAGTCTCACTTCACATTCCTCCACTGCTGAGAAGTCCTCAAAGACAAAGAGGAAGCGTATGTACAGGGAAATTTCCCTTTCTCCCACAACTTCCCCTGCCTCCACCCACCTACAGCTGAAGAAGCATCTCTGTCTTCTAAAGGAAGGGCCATGGGACAGACTTGTACCTAGTATTGTGAGTGTGTGCTTGGGACCCCTTTCGGGAGAAGCCCACTGGGCCCCCAGCCCAGGACGCACATATTCAGCCCACACCCTTCACCACTGACAGCTGCCAGACTCTTCTGGATGTGTCTTTACCACATGCCTCAGTGCCAAGAGGTGACGGCATTATTCGTGCTCTTCAGGACCAGACCCACCACAATCCCAGCCTCTATGTCCAGAGGACACACAACAAACACCAGCAACTCCCTGTAAGTACTTGAGATATCTCAGCAATTTACTATGTGATTTTTTTGCTCTCACAGCAACCCTGTAAAGGACATATTATTTTACGGAGTGGGAAACTGAAACTCCCTATCTGGTGCTCAGACTGGTAGACAATAGGGCAGGAGCAGAGAGTCAGGTCTGCCAGATCCTGTACCTGTGGCCTTGACACTCCATGCTCCTTCCTTTAGACAGGCATGGTCAGGGTGCTTTCTCTAGGAAAATCCCAAGGAGGGCTAGTGGTTGTAAAGGACTAGAGCTTGCCTAGAAGCTGCAGAGGGCAGGCACTTGGTGGAAAACTCCAGCTGTGATTCACTCTCCTCCTGAGCCCTCGTCACTAAAGCCAGCTCCCTCTAGAGCTCTCAGTTTCCAGCCTGGGAGTCAGTGGCTCCCACCCTGCGGCCAGGCAGCTTCGGTAAGAGAAGGGGATGGTGCTGGGGCACTCAGAAAAGGAAGAGGGGAAAAGGGAGGGGTGGGCAACAGGAGTGTGGGAGCCCTTTCTGGCTCCGGAGGGGTCTGGAGATCAGCGGTTGGAAGGAAGGGGCTGCAGAGGGGGTGAGAGGGTGAGGATAGAGGCCTGACTTCCTGAGGTTGGGTGTCACAATCCTGCTTCTCACACACACACACACACACACACACACACACACACGCAGAGTGGCTTTCTGTTGGGGAGCCCTAGAACAGTTCGGACAGGATTCCATGCTGGGAAGAGCAGGAGTGAAGGTGGAGAACTTTCCTTTTCAGGTCTGGCTCTTGGCACTAGCTAACCCACTTCCCTGGGACTGACCGTGCATGGAGCTGAGCAGATTGCAGGGGAGCAAGGTGAGCAGGAAGAGAGGCTCTACTGCTGCCCCAGAGGGAGGGGTCAGAGGGCTGAGACCTGGAAGGCAGAGCTTCACAGAGCTGTGTCTGGGTGGGGAATGGGGCTCTAGGATCCCCTGAGGCCAGAGGGAGAGTCTGATATTCAATAACACTGGGACACGGGTGCCACTCAAAAGTCCCCTCAACACCCACAGCATTGGAGTTGCTCGGGAATAAGCCTGGGTAGCAGAAGAGTCCGTGGATGGGGAGCAGCCAGGACAGTGGGAAAAGGAAGGTGGTCACCTGACTGAGGGGGAGGAAGCAGACAGTGTCCAGAAGGTGGGAGAGAGGCTGGACAGGAGGAGCCTCGAGGCATTCCTGAGGCTGGATCTGCAGTTAATGCCAGCCCTCCCCCTCCCAGTGGGTGGCAGCTAGAAGCCAAGTATCCCCCAGAAGGCGGAAGTGCCTGACCCTGGGTTGGGGGAGGCACGGGGGCGAGGGCAGTGAGGGAGCTGAGGGAAGGCGTGGGCAGCCACTACTGGGGCATGAGGGACTACAGGCGAGTCAGGCTTTGGGGCCATGCACATAGGTATGTGTGTGCAAAGGGACGTGACGGGCAATGGCACCAGTGTGTGTACAGGAATGGATATTGCTATGTGGGTGTGGGGTGGCCACGTCAGGGCTGGGCCATTCTTGTGCTTGACTGGGAGAGTGGCAGGTGGAACAGCATTTCTGGACCTGCCTGCTAGAGCCCAGACAGGTTTCTGTCTGTGTGCGCTGCTCCTGTAAACAGTGTTGACTGTACTTCTAGTCTCTTAGAGACTGGAGCTCAGGGTGCACGTGGGTGTCTTTGCTTCTGGGGGGCCTGAAGTATGGTAAGGTCCATTTCCTGTTTCCTCTCCTCTGTCCTAGCTTAGCAAAGCAGGTGGGTAGCCTTGGTGCGGAGAGGCTGAGGGCTGCAGAGGTGGCACAGCTGGGTGGGCCCTGGGAAAGGGGCAATCTCCAGAAGTTGTCTTTGCTGGGGACAGCACTCTTGTTAAATAATTCCTAGCAAATGGCTAGATGTAGGAGAGCATGGTGGGGTTGGGGAGATGCTGTCCATTGGCTTTAAAATGTAACCCAAAAAGAAGAGCCCTGTGCAGCTTTTCCTTATGTCCACCGTCCTCCAGGACATTGTCTCTAGGGTCTAACTTCAGCCCCTCTTGCTGCAGTTCCAGCCTATTTCCTCTTGACTTACCATGGCTCTGGGCCTGCTTTCATTTTCACTCGCTTTTGCTTTTATTTCACTGTTTCAGTTTTTCATTCTTACCCACAAGTTACACTCCTCCCAAAAATCCTTTTATTAAAAAAAAATAGCATGCTATGTCTGTGTCAGTTCATCAGTTCATGTTCGCTTCCCTTTCCTCCCTCATTCTTGATAAAACTCAAATCTGGGGCCCCAGCTGGGTTCAGGGACTTCCTGCTCCTGCTGTCCTCCAGCTTTCCCTTCATTTACTCTTCTCCCAAGTCCCCTCCTCCAGGCAGTGAGGACCTTGCTCTGGCAATAGCCCCTCTGGTCTGGGAACAGTGAGGCTGGTCTCCAGCGTTCCCCGGGGAGCCTGCGTCTGGACTGGCACTGAGCTGAGCTGCCCTGTGGCCTGTGAGCAAGACTAACTTCTCGTTTCTTCTGGACCTCATGTTTATGCTCCCACTCTTCCACCATTCTGTTGAACAGGGGTCATTCTCTCAGGAAGATTTAAGGCTGAGAGAGGAGGTGTGATTTGCCAAGATCACACAGCAGGCCTCAGGCCACCACGTACTGTCTTGGTAAGTCTATTCCACCATTGAAAACGGTCTCACTGAGCACCTGGCTGCTAGGTTCCCTGTGCTGTTCTCTAATCTCTGAGTGTCAGCTCCTCAGGTGCGCAGTGGAGCTGACAGGAATACCAACTTCACAGACTGCTATGGGGATAAGAGTTAATAATGTACTATAAGGATCTGTTTGTTTTTAGCGCAGCGCTTACTCAAATGTTGACCTTTTATTATTACTTTAGTGAGCTAAGTCAATGAGAACATAGGTTTCCTGTCTGTGTTTTTTGTGGAAGTGTTTTCAGCTCCTTCATCTATTTATTCATTTGTTTGGGAAAGATTCGGGGGCCCTGGCTGCCCCAGTTCCCATTCAGGAGCAATGTCCACGTCTGAGGTGAGCTTCCTGGCTTTTCTTCTGGGGCCAGGCTCCTGTGGTCTGATTCTTAACACGCCCCCTCCCCTCGCTCCAACTGGAGCACCCTTCCCTCCCTCCTCTCCTCTCCTCTCTCCCCCTGGAGGCCCACAACCTGATTCTCACTGTGACCCTCCCCATCCTCTTTCTGGGATGAACTTGCAACAGAAGCCTCTGAGTGGCACCAGCGCCAGCACTTCATCCCCACACACATTTCCATTCCTGGGATAACCTCTACCCTCCAAGTCACCTTCAAAAATTTCCATAACCTCCTATGGTGCCCGCCCACACCTCTCTAACTGACTTGAGCTTGGGCTGTTGCCTGGGTTAAAAGAACCAACAAATAAACAGACTCTTCTTTAATGAAAAGATGCCCTGTGTTTCCCTAGAGCCTCAGAGGAGTGTGAAGCTCTCCACAGACTTGATTGCTGTGATTCCCCCAGCACCCACTGGAGAGGAGAGGTGGGGGTGTATACTTCCCCCGGCCCTTGCATTCCGGGCACCACCCTGGGGACTTCCCTGGGTAAAAGGCAGAGGTGGCCTCAGGCTGACTCGGGGGTGAGAGGGGAGGGAAAAGGCAGATCCAACTTACCTCCTGGCAATGGGCAGAGGAGTAGGACAGAAAATAACGCTGAGGCCCCACGTAATTCTGCTGGAGGATCCAGGAGCTCTGAGCTCTGCAGGATGCAGGGAGGGCGGACAGTGATTGTCTCATGGGCAGCCCAGCTGGGTGCCCCTCTTGAGGGAACAAGTCAGGGGGTTGCCCTGGGGTCTTCTAGGGGTGACCATCACTCAGTGATAATTGCTTTGCTGTCCCTCCTGGCACCAGACCCACAAGTGTTTTTAGGATAGAGAGGCATGTGAGGAAAAGGGAACGGGTTCCTTCAAAGGCCCATACTAGGCCCTGGTGCTGATCCTCATCCCCATCTGGCTGGTTCAGAGGCCCACCTTCCCTCCTCATCAGCACCTGAGAAACTGGCCCCTTGTGTATGCTGTGCTGATCAACAGGCTGAGCATCCACCTGGCCAGAAAGCAGCATGCACACCCACTCTTTGACCCTGGCAGTCTCAGATCCCTTCTGCCTGTAGGCCAGAGGCTGGCCTAGTGTCTCTCAGACCAGGGATCTGGGCAGACAGGCTTGCGGTGATGGTGGTTGGCTGCAGAGATCAAAAGGCACTTGAAATTAAGGGCCTCAAGCCTGGGTTTTAATCTCAGCCGTACTCCTATCATTCATTCTATCTGTCAAGCCCTGATTTTCCCATGTGCAGAATGCAGCAAACCAAGATTTGCTCCCTGTTTGGTCCTTGTCTCATGACTCTGAGAAGTGGAAATGCCAGAGAGTTTGGGAAGACAAGCAACATTCCAAGAGCCAAGCCTGGCCACGGGGATGGCAGGGATGGTGGGGTACGCATGGGGCTCACAGCTCCTTGTCTCCTTCTCCAGGCTTTGCCTCTCAAGCCCTCCTGTCCTACCCTGTGCGGTCTCACTGTCCGAGGCAGGGCTATGGACAGGAAAGTGGCAATCCACAAGGATGAGGTCTCCTGGATCCCTGAGGAAGGAGAAACGTTGGACCGGGAAGGCAAGGACCAGGTGAAGGATCGGGGCCAATGGACCAACAAGATGGAGTTTGTGCTGTCAGTGGCCGGGGAGATCATTGGGCTGGGCAATGTCTGGAGGTTTCCCTATCTCTGCTACAAAAATGGAGGTGGTGAGTTCTCTTGGAGGTAGGCGTGGTGGGGAGTCGTGCCTTGACAGCTGGGCAGTGCCACCTGAGCCCCACTTCCTGGGCAGTGTGGTGAAACGGAAGTAGGTCTGTCATGAAGTTGGAGGGCTCAGCAGAGCCTCAGTGTCCCTCACAGTGATGTTTAAATGAGGCAACAGATAGGACCAGGGAATTAGGGCTTTTGATAAGCTTCTTTATTACTCTATGGAAATGTCAGTGGCTGGTAGAAGTCATTCATCCATTCAACTACTGTTATTTCACCTGTCACATGCCAGACAGTGTTCTAGACACAGCACAGAGCTTTTTGTGTGTTCCATTCTGGTGAAGGTGAGCAGACCTCAGACAAGAAAAATGTGTATGTCAAATGGTGATGAGTGGAGGAATGAGAAGTAAAGAGGGAGGAGGGATAGGGAATACCAGATCATGGGGGGGGGGGGCTGAAGGGTTTGAAATGTGAAACAGGGTGACCAGGAAAGGTTTTTATTGAGAAAGTAACATTGAGCAGAGACTTAATATGGTGAAAGAGTGAGTCCTATGCATGAATAAGGAAGGAAGAATATTTCTGACAGAGAAGCAGCAAGTGCAAAGGCCCTGGGGCAACTGCACAATTGATCAACAGTGAGGAGGCAGCAGGGAGTGGAATGAGAAGATAATAGGGAATGAACTCAGAGAAGTGACAGAGTCAGATGCTGAAGGCTTTGTTTTGAGTAAACAGGAGCCATGAAAGAATTCTAATTGGAGAAATGATAGCTTGCTTGTCTATGATTTTTTTTCAAATGAAAGAAACATAATTTTATCGTTGTACAGTCCTAATAGTAAAAATTAGCAGCATCATGGGGCAGAGGGGTCACATTATTTTTTAAAATTCACAATTCAATAGATTTTAGAATATTCACAGAATTGGGCAACCACCACCACAATTTTAGAAAATTTTCCGCATTCTGAAGATTTAATGCCCAGTAGTACTCACCCCTCCTCCCCACTTCCTTTTGCTATAGCTCTTGGAAACCACTAACTTGCTGTCTATCTCTATGTGTCTGTCTACTGGAGCCATTTCCTGTCAATGAAACACTTTACTCTGGCTTGCTCTGGGACTGGTCAGATTCATTTTTACCTCTTGAAATTAGCTTTATTCCTCTTGCAGATTTGATACATGTTTGTCATAAATATCAGAAGTATTCCAGGAAGGTAAAAAAAGAAGGGGCACTCTAACATTTAGAGATAACCATTGCTTAGAAAACCCTTGCAGACACTATTCATATTTGATTGAACAAATATTTACCAAATGTCCACTATGTATCTTGCTATGTGTTTTAAACCTTAGAGTTGTTCTCAAAAACTTCTTGAACCTGGGAGTGCAAGGAAACAGCTGTGGGATTTTGTGGGTCAGGGCTGTGGTGCTGAGTGGAGGGGGAGACCGGCACTGGCCAGAGGTTAGGGAGGCGGAAAGGGGTGGTGGCTTCTTTCCTTGTCCCAAGACACAGTGTCATGGACATATGAGATTCCAGAGGCAGCGCTAAGGGCTAGCCGGCCCCAGCCCTCATGTCACGGAGGAGGATGTTTCCCCCACCCAGAGCTAGCTGGACTATGCAGCGAGGCAGCTGGTCTCCCATCCCTGTATGCATGTCACTCTGCCACCCAGAAGGACAGAGCATGAGGGCTAGGTGCTGGGGCCTCAGGCTCTCGTGCCTGAGCTGGGGCATCTGTGAAGTGGCGAGACTAAAGAACATGACATCATAGATTAATTCACATGTCAATTTTTTTTTCATGCCAATTGTTTTGCTGTAGGCTGGAGTGGTATTCATTCATTGTGCTAATCAGGTTGAGATCAAGTTGACTATAAGGCCTGATTAGCAGTTAAATATGGTTTTTACTAATATATGTATAGTTAATCAACAGTTCTATAGAGAAATCTTTCAAAAGCATAGAAAAAATAAGGTTATTGATCTAATATAGTTATCTGTTAAAAAAAAAGACAGCCTCAAAACTAGATCACCCTGAAGAAACGGTTTACCTCAAACTATAACTATATGAAATTTGGACTATTGACACTGTTAGTGGTTCAGGAAAGACACTTGGAAGGGACAGTAAGGCATAGCTCAGGGGGAGGGTTTTAACCGCAAACATCAAGTACCTGTCTGCAGAGATCCCTGTGGGACACCTTAGCCCGCTCATGTCTGTACCCTGGACAGACCCCGAGAGTACTCAGACCAAGGGCACCTCTATGGAAAGGGTTTGGCAGACTCATTTAAGGGGAGGGTGTTCATAGCACTGGTGTGGGAGACCCCAGCAGAAAGCTGGGGATGGAGGATACCCCTACACTCTATCCAGAGACTACCGCCTTCCTCCCCACAGATTCAGACCTGGGGACCACGCTGAGGGAGGCCAGCTCTGGGCCTCCTGAGTCCCCCCATCTTCTGTTGGGGCAAAAGTCTGCAGCCCAAGGACAGCACTGAAGCTACCTCCTTTGTTAAAGGGCAGGACCTTCCACAGCTCTGGGAAGAGGCCTGTAGGCTTCTATCAAGTATCTTCTTGGGGTACTTTTCCTGAACACTGCCCCTCAGCCTAGCACTGTGACCATCCAAGCAATGCAAACCCGAGCTAGTATGTTTAGCAATGCTCTGAAAAGGCAAATGTGTACTTAACTAAGACTTCAGCCTCAGTGGAGAGTTAGGAGCTTGCTGTGGCTCCCTGGGGCCCAGAAGACACAAGTCCTTTATTCTCACACATAGCTATTGGAAGAACAGCTTGGTTTAGGAGTTTGGGAGGACAATGGGAAATGCATGACAAAGACCTTTTATTTTTTTATTTTTTTAAGACCTTTTAAAAATGAGCATAGAAGTCAGGCTTGTTAGCACATGCCTGTAATCCCAGCATTCTTGGGAGGCTGAGGCAAGAAGATTACTATAAGTTCGAAGCCAGCCAGGCCTACATGTGAATTCAAGGCTACCCTGAACTACATAGCAAGATCTTGTCTCAAAAAACAAAAAAAAAAAGACAAAAAAACCCAAAACAGTGCATGCCACAAAGGTGGACATCAACAGGTGAATGGTTAAGCAAAGTATGGTGGGAATATTGTTTAGCCTTTTACAAGAAGGAACTCTGACGCATGCTATAATGTGGATGAATCTTGAAGATATGATAAGTGGAATAAGCCAAATTCCAAAGGCTAACTACTACCTGATTCCACTGTGTGAGGTGCGTAGGATAGGCAAATTCACAGAGATAGAAAGAGTCACAGTTGCCTGGGGCTGGGAGGGGAAGAGAAGTTACTGTATGCATGTGTAGGTTTGGTTTGGCAAGACAAAAAAGTTCTGAAGGTGGATGACGATGATGGTGCAAGTGCTCAATGCCACTAAACTGTACACTTACAAATAGTCAGGGGGCACATATACATATACATGTATTTAACCACACACATAAAAGCAAAAAAAGTGCATACCTTTGGGATTAGCAGTTCCTCTGTTGGAAATTTGTGGATAAGACAGAGGGATATGGACAGTGGTCTTCACTAGAATAATGGCAATGTTTCTAATGAAACAACTGACACCTGTAGTGATAAGGTACTGATGAAATGCACTAGAATTCCATGGGGTAGAATACTATGCAGCTATCAAAATGATGGCATAGATATGTATTTATAGATAGGAAGAGGTTCATGATATAAAATCTAAAAATGGTTACCAGATAATACATAGCAGGTTCTCATTTTTGCAAAGAAGAAATATGTGTGCTTATGAGAAGTCTGGAAGGAGGCTGGAAGTGAGTCTCACTAGTATAGCACAGGCCTAACATGTGCAAGGGTTCAGGATACAAAGAAAGAATATGCAATGCTTTGTCCTTTCCTTCCATCTGTACTTTCTATTTCTCTACACAATAAGTGGGATTACTTCAGAGGCATTGTGATATTGAGGTGAGGGGCACAGCCTCAGGATGCAGTTGCCGGGGTTGGTGCTTCTGTTATGTCGTTTAGGCCTCCATTTTTGTCTTGTTAACCTGGCCTCGATTTTCTCACGTGTGACATGGGGACAACAGTACCTAACCGCGAGAAGCTGTTTTGTGAGGCTCTCATGTTGGTGAAGGCTTAGAAGAGGGTATGACACACAGTAAGCAGCAAATAGGTGCTGAGCGTGCTAACTGGGCAGTGAGCAAGAACCCACACACTCACGGCTGAGCCTCTGAGCTGCAGAGGATGCCACGAGACTCGTGCCCAAAGGGCGCCCTGGGCTGGCGGTGCCTCCATCCCTGGCCGTCCCCTGCCTGGCTCCCCCTGGTGCCTGTAGGCCAGCGCCTAACCCTAGCTGCATGGCAACCTTCTCTGCTAGAGCCCGTGCAGACCAGAGACAACCTCCAAAATCACAAGTGGGAAAGTAATATTTCCAAGGTGTTTTTGCTTGTTTATTTTTCTCTGGAATGTACCAAATTTGATAATTTCATAAGTACATCGTATTAGACACACCACATGTTTTTGTTCCAAAAATAATACATTGACTGGATTTGTAAAGCACACTGAGAAAACAGTGTATGGATTGGGATTTCCGCCACAAGGTTCATTTGTTTCCCTTCCACCTCATACACAGTTCAGGTCAGAGCATCTTTGCCCACTTGGGCCAAGAGGTTTGTGGGAGGAGGGCTGAAGATACAGATGCTGCAGGACAGGGTGCTAGGAGGGCCTGGGGTGACAGGGCCGAGGTGTGGCTCAGCTCTGGCCTCTCTCTCCTCTGCAGGAGCCTTCTTTGTACCCTACTTCATCTTCTTCCTCAGCTGCGGCATCCCAGTGTTCTTCTTGGAGGTGGCGCTGGGCCAGTACACCAGCCAGGGAAGTGTCACAGCCTGGAGGAAGATCTGCCCCCTCTTCCAGGGTGAGCCTCCTCCCTCCGCTCCCTAGGGGACGCCCTTCCTCTGTCCTTCCCTTCCTTACCGCTCATCCCCTCCATCTGATGCTGTGCTAATTGCACAATCAGGCTTTGTGGGGCCCAAAGCTCATAAAGCTTGGGGAGGAAGACATGTTTCAGGAGAAACAGCACAAAGTTACAAATATGAGCTGAGGCGCAGAGCTTGGAAGGGGTCTGTGTGAGTATTATGGGATGGTCCAGACGGGCTCCAGAGAGTGATGGGAGGAGCAATGACCATGGTGCTATCTAGCATCTGTGGGGCCCTAGCCCGGGTCAGGCTCAGGTAAGCACCTTGTCTGTGTTTTCTCCAGGAACTCGATTGAGCCATTTTGTAGATAAGGAAAATAGGGTCGTTCACAGAAGCTTTGTCTACCTTGCTCTTCCTCTCTTGACTGTCCTAGAGACCCCTCCTCCTCCTAGTGCTCTAGCTCTGTTGGCACTAATGTGAGCCGGCGGGGTTTTCGTCCCCTGTCCCTCTTTAGGTGATGGGGCCAGTTCCACGGGGGCCAGTGAGATGCCCAAGGGTCCCCTGGCCCTGGGAGGTTCCTTCTAGATTTGAAACACAGAGAGGGTTTCTCTTCTTTCCCAATGCCCGAGGAAGCCCCAGGCACCAGGCTATCAGGCAGGGGCCAGACTGAATGTGCTGAACAGAGGTGGGCATGGAGGGGGCGCACTGGCTCCTGAGCAGGCCAGGCGCCCCACTGGATGGGGGAAGGCAAGGCCGGGGGACCCTGCAAGAGGAATGGGGAGGGCTGGGCAGGGTGGAGCGTGGCCACCATGTCTCTGCTCATGAGTTCAGGGTGCTGCAAGTGTCCTGATGCTCTGGTGTGGACCCAGCAGTAGTCCCAGCTGGGTCCTGTCTCCAGGCCAGTCAAGCTCCTGGATAGCACTAGCAGGGCTGGCCTCTCCAGACAAGTGGGCTGCCTTGTGGGGGTGGGTCAGACAGCATGGGCACTGGACAGGGTTGGGGGAGAGATGGCTGCTCCTTCCTTTTCCAAGTTTCCAGGCTCCCTAGGGGCCTGGGCGCTCTGGGAGAGGTGCTGTCAGGGTGTGTGTGCTGCTGGTGGGGCCTTGCCTGCTGCTGTCCACCTGCGTGCTGCCCGACAGCCCACTCACTCCCACGTTCCACCCCCACCTTCACTCCTCACCCTGCATTCACACAAGCTTCTGAGTCCCCCTTCACTCCTGCCTCCCTGCCCCTTGGGCAGCCAGTACTGTTGGAATCGTGCCCCCCACTCCAGGCCGGGGCTCCAGTGTTTACCAGACCGATCTCTGCCCTGTCCATTCCGGTTAAGCCCTTGGGAGTGCAGCAGCTGCTTGTTTATGAACATGACTGGGTGCCTGTGTGTGCTGTAAATATCCCACAGGCTGCCCCTGCTGCTGCCCAGGGATCCCTCAGCCATCCCATGGCAGCCCAGGGGCTCCCCCCTCCTGCAGAGCCTGATGCCTGATGCTGGGGAGGCCACTACAGGGAACCCTATTCTTTGCCAAGCCAATCAGAAAGGACCATCCCAGTGGGCTCTTCTGGCACAGGAAGTCTGGCTCTCAGTCACCATTGTTGACATCCGCCAGCCCTCAGGTCCATAGTTTTCCACTAAGTAGCATCTATTACTGCTCTGCACAAACAAGTGGGGAAGGGGATGGAGGGCTGGGCGGGCGGGCCCTAGTCCCTCCCCACTCCCCACAGGGTTCCACACTATCCCTCCTCCTCCTCCATTTTCTCCTCCTCCCCCCCCTCCTTCTCCTCCTCCTCCCCCTCCTCCCTTTCTCTCCTTTTTCTCCTTCTCTCCCTGCTCCTTCTTCTTCTTTTAGTGTTACTGGAGATTCAACCCAGGGCTTTTGCACTGAGCTACATTCCCATCCCTTTTTACTGTACTTTTTATTTTGAGACAGAGTCTCACTAAGTTACTCAGTTCCCTGGGCTGGGCTCAAACTTGTAATCTTCCTGTCTCAGCTTCCTTCAGTGTTGGGATTATAAGCATGTGCCACTCTAGCCAGCTAACATGCTACTTCTTAAATGACTGTGCAAGATTCCAGCTTTGTAGCACATGTTTGTTTCCACTGAGGAGTCCAAGTGTACCCACGAACCGGAGCCTGAGTGAGAAGTGCCTAAACAGCACAGGGCTTCAGTTCTCGACATGAAGTCACCACTCTTCTCGGAGGGTTTCTTGCTTTTTCTTATCCCCAGCCTGATTCTTACTATCTCCCCCTCATTACTATTTAGTTTGCCTGCCCCTTTTCATTTTACTAGCAGTATATGATTGTAATAGAAAAATAGAAAATGCAGATAGGCAGAAAAAACTTGAAAAAGAACTGATATCTTATCACTTAGAGAACTACTTAGTAATTTGGAGACGGGAGATCCTTCTGGAGTTTTCTCATGAAAAAATATATTCAAATACACATTATAAAAATGAGGAAATGCCTATGGTAGTGATCTGTAACCCATATTTCTTACTTAGAAAAACGTACTGTGAACAGCTTCTCATGAGGGTGAATAAGCCCTGGTGGTTTTCTTTGTGTAGTACCAAAGACAGCTAGCACAACTGGTTGTTTCTGTGTGACTTTCTTGCTAATGTTGGTCTCCCCACCCCCCACCCCCAAGGTATTGGCATAGCATCCGTGGTCATTGAGTCCTATTTGAATATCTACTACATCATCATCCTGGCCTGGGCACTCTTCTACTTGTTCAGCTCCTTCACCTCCGAGCTGCCCTGGACAACATGTACCAATCCCTGGAACACAGGTGCCCATCTTTTCTGCCCTGGGATGGGGTCTTTCCTTCTAAACTAGGTGTCGGGTGATGGCCAGATATGATGAAAGGACATGGCAGAACTTTCTGGCTGTCCCTCCTTCGGGACCTTGGGCCAGCCTCGGGAAGGATTAGTGTGGATATGGGAATCTGGTAGGACTAGGTTATGCAACTGCAGGCCATTGTCATTGCCTACTTATTTATTCACTTGACAAATATTTGCTGGGCACCCATTATGTGCCGTTGCTGTGCCAAGGCTGAGCAAGGCACTGTGGACTCTCCTCACTGAGTTTACAGTCTAGTGGTAGAAACAGACAAATCAATAAAGTAAGTACTGGGCTGGGGATTTAGCTCAGTGGTTCTGCTGCCAGCCTCACAAGCACAAGGTCCCGAGTTCAATCCCCGGTACCAAACCAAACAAAACAAAACAAAACAAAAAGAATAAAATAAGTACCCATCACCATGGGAAAAAAGAAACAGTACAGAACTCTATAGTAATGGGAGGGAGGAGTGAAGGATGGAATGGCCCACATTGGATAGGATTCCATGCCAGAGAAGAGCACACATGGACTTGGTCCCTTGTCTGTAGATTGGAGACATGGGGGACAGAGTGGGCAAGTCAGGGATGGCAGGAAGCTCTTATTATAAGGCCAGAGAGTCAGAGACCAGAATATGAGGGCATCTGTCCCCATTGTGCCCCTCACTGATGCACCCCACTATGTCCCCAACAGAGCATTGTGTGGACTTTTTGAACCACTCGGGAGCCAGCACAGTGACCTACTCTGAGAACCTCACCTCTGCTGTCATGGAATTCTGGGAGTAGGTGCTGGGCCTGGTTGCCACATGGCAGGGGGCCCTAAGCAGAAAGTCTGGATGTCTGAGCTGTGCAAGTGTGAATGTGTGGGGTGCAAGATTCAGACTCCGTGCATGCTCTCTAGCACTCTCCCACCTCCTACCCCTACTCTGGCCCCACAACACTGAGGGATGAGGGGGCAGCTTCATACCCACCCATGCCTTCTCACCTGCACCCACTTATTTAGCTCAAACCCACATGCGTCCCCCTGGACTACCATTTTCCCACCTACGTGCCCTTACGCCCTCCCATGTACCCCACTCCAGACTCCCTCCAGCCCGTGTAGCCTTAGGGAGCTGACTGTTTGTATCTCTTCCAAACTCTGTGCAGTGATGTCCTGTTGGCACTCGGTGTCAGCCAGGGTAGAAGATTTATGCCACAGAAGGAGGTACGCTCACATGTTCACCCTCCCACGCGACTGCACGCATCTCCTCCTCCACCTCCTACCTGTTGCACCAACCCTACCCACACACACTCACCAACATTTGCGTACCCTCACACGCACACTCTCAGTTGCATAACCCTCTCTACTCACACATATTTGTCTCACCCCATACACTCCTTTAGGTCCTAACCCACGGCCCACACTTCCCCTGACGGCGTCTTCTTGCTGATCGCCCTGCATCTGTAGATATCCGCTCTCTGTGCACTTGTTCATACATCCTCACCGCCCCCCCATCTCTCTCTTTATCTCTCTGTACAACAGAGAAATCGGGATGAGTTAGAAAGACACAGATACCTATGGGATTACGGTGATTTGGTCTTCTAACAGCCAGGGCCATACAGGCCACAGGTGGGAACATGGCATGGCCGCGGGAGAGGTCGGGAGGCCGGGCGGGGGGAGCCCTGGGATATGAGATCTGTGGGTCAGTTCTGTGAATCAGGAGACTTGGTGACAGAGGCACATTGTTGCTTTTAGCTTCTCATCTGGTGATTTATTTTTCCCAATTCACCAGGAGACGGGTTCTGGGAATCACCTCGGGCATCCATGACCTGGGGGCCCTGCGCTGGGAGCTGGCCCTGTGCCTCCTGCTGGCCTGGATCATCTGCTACTTCTGCATCTGGAAGGGGATCAAGTCCACGGGCAAGGTGAGGAGTCTGGCCCCTGGTAAGCGCTCTGTGGCCCAGAGTCCTTGGGGACACTTGAGTGGGTCCCTCTGGAGAGCTGAAGGAAAGAGTTGTTTAAGGGAGAGATAGGGTGAGAACAGGCAAAGTCATAGGAGGTAGAGTTTAGCTTAATACAAGAAAAGTCTTTCTTTTTAGCAGACTGTAAAAGACTTGTTTATGTAAGTAAATATTCAGAGCAAAATAAAAACCCTAAAAGCCCCACTGTTGGAGTAAATCACTGTATGAGCCTGATGGCAGGTTTGGTCTTCTAATCCTTGCTGGCTTGTGCTCTGTTCTCCCTTGTTTCTTTCGCGTGTGTGTAGGTATGTGTCAGGATCCATTGCATGGATGTATTACACAGTTACATATCCTGCAGCTTGCTTGTATTTAATAACAAGACAATTTTTAGTATGAATCAGGAAACAGAATTGTCTTTGGGGTGGTAAGTTGCTAGTCACTGAAGGGGTTCAGCCCAGGAATGGACAGCAGTGTCTTGTTCTACAGAGAAAATTCAGGTTTGAACATCATTTCCACCCCAGAGGGCTGAGGCTGGTGCTTCATGCTGCGTGAGTCAGGAAAGGGAAGGGAGCTGACTGTTCCCATTAGCCCTATCTTTTGGCTGTTCCCAGAGCAGCCTCCCTTTCCCAGAATTGTAAAAATAAAAGCAGCAGTAATAATAAGAACGACAGCAGTAGTAACAATGACACAGACAAGGCTACTGTTAGGTGGGGAGCTGAGCCTGGCTCGGCAGAGTGGGGGCCCCTTTTTGTGTCTGGGGACGTGGTGCTCAGGCCACCAGGACTCCCCCAACTGTAAGCCTGGAAAAGTACGGTCGAAACCTCCTCACAGATCACCGTACAAATCTGGTCACCCCACTGCCTGGAGTTGTCCTGCCTTCCATGGAGCCATGGGGAGAGCCAGGATAAAGGACTGAGGCAGGCCCGAGTCTAGATTTTAAAATAGTCTGTGAAGGGTTACGGGCTGGAAATGTCACCCCTCCTCAGCCCCTCCCCCACCCCGCTGATGTGTATCTCGCCCTCCGCTGGGCAGTAAGACCCACTGGAATGTGCATAGGGAGGTGTGGAAAGTTTTCCTGCTCAGCCCTTCGGCTGTCTCTGTGGGCTTAGAGCCTGGCAGGGAGCGTGGTGAGACTGTGCTGCCTGGGGAGGGGGCAGGACTCCCGGAGAAGTCCTCCTCCTGGCAGTGGGTCCGCACCAGCAGTGCCCTTGCCTGGCTTCCCTCCAGGTTGTTTATTTCACGGCCACGTTTCCCTACCTCATGCTGATTGTCCTGCTGATCCGAGGTGTCACTCTCCCCGGAGCCTACGAGGGTATCATCTACTACCTGAAGCCAGACCTGCTCCGTCTCAGGGACCCCCAGGTGGGCATGTGTGGGGACCACTGGCACAAGTGTCTTCTGCCCCAAGACTTTGAAAGTTTCCTACTAATTTAACTTTGGTTTAAAAGCAATAGATGCCCAATGGAGAAAAATTAGATAACACAAGAGAAACTGAACAAGGAACCAAAATCTCTTATAATCATATATAATCTCTTTGCATTTTAGTTTATTTATTCCAACCTTTTTTTCTAGGTGGTGTGTGTTTTAGCATAGTTGAGATCATTATATTTAGAGACATATATCCCTTTGTTACTTACATTATGAGCTTTTTTCTAGCAATTGACATCTGTAAATGTCTTCCCCCCCCCCCCAGTACTAGGGATTGAACTCAGGACCTTGTACTTGCTAGGCAGGCACAGTGCCACTGAGCTCTATTCCAGCCCTGTAAATGTCATTTTTAACATCTGTATAATGTTTCCTCCATCTATCCTTCATTCATTTATTGAAGAAAAGTGTACTGAGGATGCATTAATATTCTAGTGGCAGGAAAGGGTATGGACACAACTGGCCATCTCTCTGCCCTCCTCAGAGCTCATACCCTGGCCTCAGACAGTTGGGTGATACTTATTTTTAAATATGCAGTCATCTCTCAGTATCTGAGAGGGAGTGTCTGCAATACCAAATCCCTCTGAGGTTCAGGGTACTTATTTAAAATGGCACAATATTTGTATATAATCTTTGCACATCTTCCTGTACACCTTAGATCACAGTTGGATTACTTAGAGTACTTACTACCTGGGAAATGCTATACAGATAGTTGTTATACTATACTGGTTAGGGAATAATGACAGAGAAAAAAGTCTGTATGTGTCAGTGTAGATATAATTTTTTCCTGAATATTTTCTATCTATGGTTGGTTGAAACTTTGGATGTGAAACCCATGGATATGAAGGGCCAATTGTTCTGAGTTAGGGAAATGTAATTTTTACTGCCACTGATCAAGGATATACTTCTTTCTGCAGGGGCCTTGTGATATTTGATTGTAATTTATTTTAGTCTTTGATAACTTAATTGGTCTAAGTAGTCTAACTTTATAGCTTTAATTTTTTATTATGGACAAGGTTGGACACTTCCCATATGTTGAGTACCCATTTGCTTTTCCTCTAGAACTTGTCTGAGCACATTTTTGTCCCCTGTCCCACTGAAGCCTCAGTAGTTTTCATTTTGTTTCTATGAAGTGGCTTCTGTGTCAGGTCACCGCTGCCTTAGGTGCTACATGTATACATTAGTTCAATCAATGTGCACTAGTTGAATGAATGCAAGTGACTCTTAGCTCTGCAGATGAGCCTTGCTGTCTTGGGGACAGTGTGAGTAGCGCACATGTATCCAGTGTCTCGGCAGTGCCCCTGCAACCAGACTGAGAAGGGGCCTTGCCTGTGAGAAGGCCCTGTGGAGAGAAGGGAGGACAGGTTCATGGCAGTAAGACAGGTGTGACTCTCGGGGATGCCAAGGGGCAGCTCTGCTGTGGGGAAGGTCTGCTGCTGCCCACGCCGGCCCCAGGCCCTGGCCATGCCCCCTGCCCCGTCTACCACTTTCTTGGGCCTCATGCAGGTGTGGATGGACGCAGGCACCCAGATCTTCTTCTCCTTTGCCATCTGCCAGGGCTGCCTCACGGCCCTGGGCAGCTACAACAAGTACCACAACAACTGCTACAGGTGAGAGCTGGTGGGGCTGTGTAGGCCATGGTAACCTGGCCTCTCTGGGTGCTGAGGGGGGTGGGGCCCTGGCCCGGGGTGTGGCAAGCTGTGTCAGCCTGACACTGTGGCTCCTTCCCAGATGGAGTTCTTCCCCCTCCTCTTCCTCTCCTCTTCCTGATACCCAAGCACTGCCCACCCAAACACCCCTGGTCCTTTTTTCTCCAACCTCCTTTCCACACCCTCCTTTTCCCTTCCTCTGCTCTCTTTCACCCTCTTACTGTCTTTTGATCTCTCCTCCCACAACGGGTTCCTTCTCATCTTTGCATTTACCCATTCCTGCAGGGACTCCATCGCCCTCTGCTTCCTGAACAGTGTCACCAGCTTTGTGGCTGGCTTTGTGGTCTTCTCCATCTTGGGCTTCATGTCCCAGGAGCAGGGAGTGCCCATTTCTGAAGTGGCCGAGTCAGGTAGGTGTCCTTATGCTGCCTGGGCTCTGAAGGGCAGGGGAAGAGAATCACAGCATGCAGATCCCCCCAGCAGAGAGGCTGGGGTCCCAGAGAGCCGGGCAGCAGGAATCTTTTAGCCTTGAGGGCAGAGCATGGAACAAAGCAGGGCTTCCAGAACCTCGGAGGGAAAAGGAAGAGGCGGGTGGACGGGCCAAATGAGTGATGTCTGTCTGCTCTGTTAATGATGTTAATAATGGACGGACTCATTCCACCCTCCTGGAGCATCCCCCATGTCACACCCGTGTGCACACACACACATACATATATGCAGACATGCACACAGATACACACAGGCACACACAGACACAGACACATAAACATGCAGACACATACAGACACACACAGATACATAGATGCACACAGACACAAATGGATACACATGGATGCTCAGAGAGACACAACAAATGTGAGCAATCCTGAGGAGAGGGCTGGAGCGAGGGTAGCAAGAACCAGGAGCTCACCTGAGGGTGCTCTGTCCCTGCAGGTCCTGGTCTGGCCTTCATCGCATTCCCTAAGGCTGTGACCATGATGCCTTTATCCCAGCTGTGGTCCTGCCTTTTTTTCATCATGCTGTTATTCCTAGGCCTGGACAGCCAGGTACGTCACCCCAGCCCCGCTCTGCCCTGGTGACCTCCTTTCTAGCTTCTGTATATCTTGGCATTACCTTTCCCTCACTTCCTTTCTTAGGTCCCCTCTATTGTCCTGGCCTTTTGCTTGGGGTTGGGTGGGTGGCCCCAGGCCTTGAGACTTCCTCTGTCCACTTTCTTCCCAAGGCTCAAGCCTCCCCATACTTGGCCACTCCCCCAGAATGTTCTTCCAGCCTTCCCCCAGCTGCCCATCCCCAGCCCCTGCCTTGGGATCTGTGCCCTCCAGCCTTCTTTGCTGGGACCTCCTTGTGGAGTGTGGCCAGGAGCAGGCTGGCTTTCCGCAGACGCTATCTCTTCTGCCTTCTGCCCTCCCTGTACCCCATGTGTCAGTGCTCAGGAGCTAGGGAGAGAAGCCAGGGCAAGACTTGCTGGAGATGGGCGATGTGGAGGACGGTGTCCCACCCCACCTCCCTCTCACGCCACTCCTCTCCTGGCCCGCAGTTTGTCTGCATGGAGTGCCTGGTGACAGCCTCTGTGGACATGTTCCCCCAGCAGCTCCGGAAGCGTGGGCGGCGAGAGCTGCTGATCCTTGGCATCTCAATCATGTGCTACTTGGTAGGGCTCTTGCTGGTCACCGAGGTGAGTGTGGTGGGCGGTCTGTGGTGTAGCTGTGGCAGGAGAGAGCCACAGGACACTGCAGACCCTTCTCAGCGTCGCTGTCCTCAGCTGTCAGGTGGAGTGTGGACACTTCCTTGGCCTCTCTCAGAGAGAGGCTGCACAGCCATGCAAGCAATGGAATCTGCTGTATTTGTTAGGTCTCCTTTGGTTGCAGGTGCCAGAAACCTGGCAGAAGCAGAAGGAGGAGTATATGAGGTCAGGTCACTGCAAAGTCTAGGGGTATTTTGGTTTCAGGCTGTGCTAATGTCAGGTATGTTCCTTTCTGTGTCGTGGATACGTTTTCTTCCCTCAGCCAAAACACAGGGCTTTTTTGGCCCGGGTTGTGCTCAGTGGTGCCGCACCTGCCTGGCAAGCTCAACGTCCTAAGTTCAATCCCTGGTACCAAAAAACCAAAAACCCAAACAAACAACCAAAAAAAGAACAACAGGGATTTTTCTTGAGAGTGTGGCAAGTGTCCAGGCTGTGACTTATTCAGGCCTGGAGCAAAGTGAGGGACAGAGTGAGGTGGTGCCAGTTTCCAGAAGTCAGGACACTGGGCAGAGAAAACAATGTGTGCCCACTACAGATCCCAGTGTCCTCCCAGGCATCATGGATTATTGTCCTGAGGCAAATGAGGGCCTGAAGACAGAACGGGCTGGACAAACTCCTCTTAGATGCGAGTGATGACTTCCCAGCAGCTGTGCAGGATGGCATCCCACATGGGCGTGCACCTTGTAGAGGATGGACGTCCGCTGGCCCCAGCCACTGGTCCTCAACTGCACTCCCTCCTCTGCAGGGTGGGATGTACCTCTTCCAGCTCTTTGACTACTATGCCTGCAGCGGCATCTGCCTGCTCTTTCTCTCCGTATTTGAAGTCATCTGCATCAGCTGGGTGTACGGTGAGTGGGGGCAGTGTGGCTGGGGCCAGGGGAGGAAGATGCCCTGGCCCAGCCAGGGGGAGGATCTGCTGAGATGAGAGTCTTTGCCATGCTTTCCTGCTTCATTGTCCTGGAAGGGCAACCATAGCCAGGAAGCCTGGCATCTCTCACTGGGGCAGTAGAGCTGAGTCCATGACGGAATGGGTTTCTCTGAATAGAGAGTGGAATGATAAATAACCTCGCAGTGTTCTAGAAGTGCAGGCTGTCTGAGACTCTTCACCAGTGGGAACCTTGGTCAGAAAGGACCTTCAGGGCTATGCTCTGACCCCCACAAATTCCCGCATTCCATCAGTTGTGATGGGTATGCTTGTAGTCCCATCTGCTCAGGAGGCTGAGGCAGCAGTATTGCAAGTCTGAGCCCAGCTTGGGCAATTTAGCTAGACCTTGACTCCAAAAGGGGCGGGGGAATCTGGGGATATAGCTCAGTAGCCCCTGGGTTCAATCTCCAACACTGTTGAAAAAGAGAAGTAACAGTAGCAGCAGCAGCAGCTCATCTCCCATTCCCCTTCCCAATAACTATGCTATCACCCAGAGTTTGAATACTTGCACACTAGGAAGATCATTTTTGGGGTAGCCTTTCCCATTGTGGCCACTACACATTTCTTTCTTAGAGTGAGGTGAGTTCTGCCTTCCACTGACTTCCACCGACAGCCTTGGGCCTCGGGCATTGAGATAACTAAGCAGTAATGCCGAATGCCTTACTACCCTTGTCGCCCGTCACATCTGATGACAGCAGGGGAAGAAGCCTTCATTTGTTGAGGGTTGCTGTGTGCCGAGCACTGTGCCGTCTCACATGCTATCACACTATCCAAACCACAGCCCTTGCAGGGGACAGTGAGGCTCAGAGAGGTTGCTTTTGCCTAAGCTCACACAGCATGTGGAGGAGCCATTATCCTACCCCAGGTCTGCTGGTCCCACTGCACAGGGCGGGGGGACACAGTGCTAATGTCAAAGGCTCAGGGCAAAGAGAATAAGTTGATGTCACATATTAGGGTCTCAGGAGAAGCCACGAGAGGGAGGTTTATGATTTGGTTATCCTCTAAGCCTTATTTGTGTTCTTTCCTCTCCTTGGTGATGTCTTTTACCTTCTCTCCTCAAGTGTCTTCTGTCTTCCTGGTTTTCTCCTACCCCTTTTCAAATCTTGTTCTCAGAGAGGATCTGATAAACGCAGTCACAGTGAGCTGTAGACGGCTAATAAGCCTTAATATGTTACACTCACCCAGCAACACACAACTTTTAACTTTGGCTTTTAGAAGTCAGAGCAATTCCAGCTACTTGGGAGGCTGTGACATGAGGATTTCAAGTTTGAGACCCTGTCTCAAAATAAAAATTTTAAAAGAGTTGGGTATGTAGCTCAGTGGTAAAGCTTCCCCCACTCCTGGCTCAACCTCCAGTACCCAAAAAAAAAAAAAAAAGTCAAAGCAGTGGTTCAGTATTGTGAGGTTTCGAGCATCATGATCAGTGAGTAGGTATTGGGGAGGTGTAAGTGAGCTCTCCAAATATCTTTACCAATGAATGGTTCTGGGCTTTACCAATGAGAGCCTGGCTCTGCCTAGAAATAAAGTAATTGTGGAAACCTAAGGTCATTAAACAAAATAAGCCCAAACAAGTCAGTATTTTTGCTAAACCCAGACCACTCTTCCTATCATGCATTCCTGGAGACTCAGATGTGGTTCCTCTGTGTCTGCTGGCTTGTGAGCAGCAGCTTTCTAGTCCCATCTGAGTTTATATGACATGCTTGAGCAGAGGGAACCCTTGATGTTTTGACTCGAACCAGATTCCTCTCTGCTACACAGGTAAACAAGCATTTGCATTTAGGCTCACACCACTCTTCTGCAGTTAGGACTTTGGGGTGTGCTAGACAGGGAGGCGAGAGAGGGTTCATTAGTGATAGCCCTTGCTCTGTGCCCCTCTGCACCTCCACCAGTAAGCAGGGTGCCAGAAGTGCATGGCATTCGTGTAGCCTGTTCCAGTTTCCTGTCGTAGGGTGGGTGGAGAAGAGCACGAACCAGGCGAGTCTTCTCCAAAGGCCCTTGAAGTTGTTTTTCCCCTCTGGTTCTCACACTCTCCCCGCATTGTGCCTGGACAGGGGCAGACCGGTTCTATGACAACATTGAGGACATGATTGGCTACCGGCCTTGGCCACTGGTGAAGATTTCCTGGTTCTTCCTGACCCCAGCACTTTGCTTGGTATGTGCCCACCCCTGTCCCTTATTGCCTCCTGTCACCGGGAGACCCAGGGAGCCAAGGCGTGATGCCTGCCTTGAGTTCCACACCCCCACCCCACCCCCGCCTCTGGGTTTCTTCCTGCCCTGGTCCTTGGGAGAGGTGCCTGGGGCCATGATTTGCAGTGAATTTTACTGTCTCACCTCAGATGCTTCTCCTCCATCCTGGCCTGTGTAAATATGGGGACACCTCCATGCTCCTGTCTCACCCACACTTGCCCTTCCTCGTTCCAGGCCACCTTCCTCTTCTCCCTGAGCAAGCACACGCCGCTCACATACAACAATGTTTATGTCTACCCTCCCTGGGGCTACTCCATTGGCTGGTTCTTGGCCTTCTCCTCTATGGCCTGTGTTCCCCTCTTCATGGTTATCACCCTCCTGAAGACCCAGGGTTCCTTCAAGAAGGTAGGTAGGTGGCTGTCGGGAATGGTGGCACACGCTTGTAATCCAAGGATTCCGGGAGGCTGAGGCAGAAGGATTGAAACTTCAAGCCCTGCCTACCAACTTAGTGGGACCTCATCTAAAATAAATTTTAAAAGTGCTGGGGATGTAGCTCAATGCAGAGGTCCTAGGTTCAATCCCCAGTACCGAAAAGAAAAACAGGGAAAAAAAAGGCAGTTGGCCAGGGGAGGTGACCCAGGGAAGGAGGGTGCTAAGAGAAGTTGGCCCAGAGCACACACTTGTTCTGAGCAGAGGCAGCCTTGCCACCAAAAGGGCCTTTGACAACCAGCCTATGACTTGATTTCAGAAATGTACTTAAAAGTCATGGGATCCTCATCTTCAGAATCTGATCCCCAGCAGAACATGTGGGCAAGGTAACCAACAGCAAAACACTGAAGGGCTAAGGGGAAACTAAGTCACAAACAGTAACATAAAGGAGCCTAGACACAGGAAGTTTAACAAGCACAGACATTAAATTGCGCTCCTAAAATTGTGCAAGTAGTTGATAGCAGAGCCAGGCCTGGAAGCCGGGAAGTTCACAGCTCGAGCACCATGTATTGCCTCTTCTTCCTTCTGGAAACGTGCATTCCTTCATCTACATGTCCCTGGCTCTGTACTAGGCCCTGGGGATGCACAGCAGGATGGTTTCTGGCCCTCTCACTGGCAGTGGCATTCAATGCCTCTCCTCTTTGCAGCGCCTGTGCCAGCTCATCATCCCCGATCCCAGCCTGCCACAGCCCAGGCAACACCTACACCTGGACAATGGGCCTGGCCAGGACTGTGGGCCGTTCCCACTGAAGGAAGGATTCACTGCTGGGGAGAAGGAGACCGAACTATAGGAAGGGCCAGGGGCCAGGGGGCCCTGGAGCCAGGAACCCGGGCAAGGCTACCCTTCTCCAAGGATAACCTCAGCCTTCAGTCCTCTGCCTCTGTCCTGCTGAGACCTCTAGGAGACCCTGGGTCCAGCCAGATGCCTCTTCCCATCCTTTCCAACTCTGCTCCAGGCAGCTGCCTTTGCATTGACTCTTATGCCAAGCCCCTGACTTCTCAGATGAGAAAACCAAGGACCTGACAGACAAAGGAACTTTTTCAAGTTTGCAGGAGCAGCCTGAGACAGGCCTCAGACCTGATGCGTTGTGCTTAGGCTGGTGTTCCTCCCGTCGTGCCCCTGCCCTAGTTAATGAGCACGTTCAGATTGTTGCCACCACAGGCTCTTCTTTGTCTCACCCTACACCTGCTCAGCCTTCCTGGGGGAAGGGGGGAAGCCCTTGGGCTGGTGCCCCACATCAGGATTCCTCTGCCCATCCCATCGCATTTGCTCTCTGGATTTCTCACGCTGCTTTTCATCTCCCCTTCCCCAGGGTGCCAAGGGTCTCCCACGGGAAGAGGGGCAGTGTGCCAGGTGCTCATGGCTCCCACAGATGGCTCCCTCCCTGCCTAACCTCTCCTGTTCCATTTCCCACCTAATCCTCCTCCCATGCACCCACAGAGTTGCAGCAGCTCCTCCCGTGCATCTAGAAGGGGAAGGAGGAGAGGGAGTGTGGCAGACTAGAACACTTCAGGAGAGCGTCCTGGGGCACCGGAGCGGCCTAGGGAATGGTTGCCTGGGTAGCTTTCACCCAGAACCACTGCCCCAGGGACCCAGTGAGCTCTTTCTCCCAGGCCCCAGGTCTGTGAGGACTCCTCTGCCTGAGAGGTGGGTCCCTTGGTCACAGCAGATGCCCTGACTTCTGGCGACCCCTTCTGCCTCCTTCTGGTCTGTTCTTGTACCAGTGCCAGCCCTGCTGGGACCAGCTAGTGGGGAAAGGAGGAGTACCCAGGGAAAGCACGGGGAAATTGCCTCTGCCGGTGCCCGGTTGTTGCCAGTCCAGGGTCCCATCGAAACCAGCCATGGGCCGGTGTGGTCTCACTGCTGCCCCCTGGTGGCAGGGGGAAGCAGGGTGGCATCGTGCCTCCCGCAGCCCCCAGAATAGAAGGGCGCTCTTTCCTGTCCCTCACTCTGTTCTTACCGCGGCCTTAACGACCCCTCACCCGTGAGGCTCATCTGATGCCTCACCCCTGGCCTCACTGGAGACCTTAGCAGCGGCCTGAGACCTCACCCTGGCCGGCCAGGAGACCACACTGCCTCTTCGCCCGAGCCCTCACCGCGCACGAGCCTGCCCCCAGCCCGCCCTCACCGGAGCCTCACTGCCCCTAGAGGATGCCTCACTCCAGCCCTCACCCAGAACTCACTGAGGGCCTCACTGGCGACCTCACCCCTTCTCACAGGCACCTCTGCCCTGGCCTGTGCCTCCCGGAGCATGGAGTTGCGGAGCTGTGCCCTGAAGTCAGACACCCTGTGGGATGTGACGGTGGGCGTCCCCCGTCCCCCGGCAGCCAGCCTTCCCAGACCCAAGCTCCCCAGCCTGAGCCCACGAGCGTTCTGGTCAGCGCCGGGCAGCTCGGCGCCCTCCCAGTCCGTGTCTGCAGACACCGCCTTCCCTCGCCCCGCAGATGTTCACCAGCACAAGAGCTGCGGAATCACTGCTTTAAATTCACAGCTGCGGGGCTGTTTCCGTCAGACACAGGACTCTGCGGGAGGCTTGTGTCTGCCGCGCTCCCCTCCCTTCTGCCTTCTCAGGACCGGTTCAAAGGGAGTAGAGGGAACAGGCAGCCAGGGAAAGGGATTTCAGATCAAGGTCAAAGCTCTTGGGAACCCACTCTTAATGGGTCCATGATATGGGCATGGAGCAACGATTTCACTCTTTCAGTACCCAGAACACTAATAAGTGTGTGTGTGGGGGGGGGCATACATGTACAGCTGCGCACAAAGAGTGGCTATGCAGATTTGCAGTCTGTTTTGTCTCATATCCTAGACTCCGAGTTTCAGACTGGAGACCAGAGGTCTAATCTGGGAGGCATGGTTTTTTTGGCCACTACAGCATTAAAAAAAATTTTTTTAAAGTGAATGCCCTCATGTGGTAGATGGTGGTGGTTTCTGGTTTGCTGCCATTCCCTATGGTAGCACTCAGTTTTGAGGACATCTGAGTTCATCACCTGGGGAAACATTTGAGCAACGGAGGGAGCCAGAACCCTGCCCCGAGCAGGAGGGAAAAGCAGAGGACAGTGGTCATTGGAGTGGTCACACATGGCGGGCCTCCCATTCTCTAGACCCTTCCGTGAATTCTGGATCAGTTCCCCCGCTCTCCCAGGCTTGTCCTTATCCCCGAGAAGGGGAAGGGGGTGGCTGACCGTAACTTCAGAGCTAGCTTTGAGGTATCAGGCGGCAATAGCTCCTGTGTGGCAGTGAGGATTCTAGGTGAATGGTCCGTGGAAGCCACAGAGAGGTGCACATGGAGGGACTAAGGTCCCCGGCATCAAGCCTCACAACTTGTGTGAGCCACTGGGAGGTGGGCTCCACAGCCCCAGGCCTCCTTCAAGTCTCCATGGGCTGGGCTGACACATGGCCTGCGGCTCCATGGAAGCTCCTGCACAGCAAGGCCCTGCAGTGGCCCTGGACTCTGGCCCGTGGTAAAGGATAAAAAACATGGATGTCATTTGGAGCCACTTGTTTTTGGAGTGACCTGTTAGAGTAGCAGATAACTAACCCAGTAGATAACTGACCCTGGCTTTGAGAGTACAGGAAGTGCCTCTTTGAGGGTCATGGTGGCCCTCATCTGAGAGGGATGATTCCCTGGGCTCTTCCTGTCCTAACCCTTTGGCTTTCTCCTTACCGGCACTTCCCCTGACCCCTCAGAGCCCGCCATGACCCTTGCTTGCTTTTTCTCCTGTTCTGCATCAGGTGAGGCCTGGCTGCCTCTGTCCCTGGTGCTCTTTCTCTTCACGTGACTGGCTCCCCGATGACTGAGCCACGTGGCTTCCCTGCAGGGCTGACTACTCAGTGAAGTAACAGGGCCTGATTGGATCTGACAGGGATGAAAAGCTTGTTAACCGCCCATGGTTACACAGAGGCCAGGGGAGGACGTGTGCTGGGGAGGATGGAGAGACCGACAGGAGGAAGCCTGGCCAGCAGCATGGGACTGAGGTGCTTTGTTGGCCCAGACCTTGGGTCATGCTTTTCAACTTTCTCTGCTCCCAGTTGGATGACCAGCAGTCAGGTCGCTCCTCTGGTCTGAGATGGGCATCGAATTGTTATAGACAGAGACTGGAGAGCTTGCTCCTTGCCAGCCTGAGCCCTTGGTGACCTGGATATCCCTGAGGTCAGGGCCCAACCCCGTTCCTGTGACAAGAATCCTACCCAGAATCTGATGTAAACTTATGCTGGGGTTTTCTTTGCCTACATCCACCTTGCCCCACACTGAGGGAGCCACAGGGGAACGAAGGGCCTGGTCCCTACGCCGGAGCTCAGCTTCCACCCCAGCAGTGCCTTTGCCACAGCAGGCAACCTTCCCCACAAGGAGCTGCCCACGGAGTAATCAAAGGTGGCCGTGCCATGCCTGGCCTGAGTTAATCCTCAAAGAGAGCAGGTGACATTTGTGTCTGATATGGAGAGAAGGTCCCAAGGCAAGGACAGGAACTGCCAGTCTTGCACTGGGCCAGCCACTGTCGGGAGACCTGGGCTCCCTGTCTGTCTCTGTCCACAGCCTCCTTCTCTGTATTAAAGCTAATGCTTTGGGCTTTTTTGGTCTTGATTCTTTTAGGCTTTTTACGTAGACATTCAGGCTATCTGGAAATAATGGTAGTTGTCTTTTTCCAATCACTCCATTCCATTTCCTTTTTTTTTTTTTTTTTGTAGTGCTAGGAATGGAATCCAGGGCTTCATGTGTGCTAGGGAAGTGCTTCAGTACTGAGTTACACCCTCAGCCCTTCTTTAAGATTTTAATTTGAGACAGGATCTTGCTAAGTTGCCCAGGGTGGTTTCCAATTTGGGATCCTGCTGCCACAGACTCCCAAATAGCTTGGGACTACAGGTGTGTGCCACCATGCCTGGTTCCAATCACTATTCCTTGTTTCTTTTTCTTGTCCCCCTTTACCAGAGAACTTGAAGTGGTGGCAGCAGATCTTCTTCCTACTTTTGACGGCATAGTCTAACATTTCATTATTGAGCGTGATAGTTGATACAGATTTTTGATAGACACTGTTCATTAGGCTGTGAAGTTTTTTTCTCTTCCAAATTTGCTTTTTTTGAAACAAAAATCAGGGATAAGCATTGGATTTTATTGATTGCTTTTTGGCATCTATTGAGTTGATCATATTGTTTTTGTCCTTTAGTCTGTTAAGGTAGTGAATTGCATGAAGGTTTTCTTCATATTAAACACCTTTTCATTCCTGGAACAAACCCAACTTGGTCATGGTGTGTCATGTTTTTGTCATTCAGTACCAAACTCAGTTCGTTAATATTTTGTGTGGAATTTTTGTATTTAGGCTCTTAAGCAAGATTGGCTTCTTGTCTCCCTTTCCCATATTGTCCTTGTCTATTTAGCTTCTGCTTTTATGGTTACAGTAGGCTCATAAAAAAGGAACAAGGGAATGTTCTTTGTTTCTGAAAGAGTTAATATGAGGTTGGAATTGTCTATTCTATAAATGTGTAGTAGAATATAGTCAAATCATTTGGCCTGGTGTGTGTGGGATTGTTCTTCTTGAGTGTGTATGTAGACCTTTAACTTCTGCCTTTGTGTTTATTATGTTCTTTCTTCTTAGTTTGACTTATCTGTTGTTCTGTTTGTAATTTCTTAAATTTATCTGTAAAAGGGCAACTAACCTGCACATCCACCTGTAAGTCTGGCTGGGGATTCTGTGACTCCCTATGAAGGGGGAAAAGGCTCCCTCACCCTGGCCTGCTACTCCGTAAGAGTGGACAGTGGTGGTCCTGGAAGGGAGTTGGGGAATTGGGGTTTTGGAGGAAAGTAGGGAAAGAGAAGTCTAAGAAGCTGGAAACATGCTCACAAGAGCCAGGTCTCCTGGTGGCCTCTTGCCTTCCCTGAAGCTAGTTCCCACAGTTTCCCAGAGCCAGGCATGAGGTCATTCAGACTGGGTCATGGGAGCAGGAAGCACTGAGGTGCTAGGGGCTGCTTAGTGGTATTAGGCTGCCTGGTTCCCAAGGGAGCAAAACTGCCCAGACCTGCAGGGAGGTGGGAGGGTGGAAGAGGAGGAGTGAGGAGAATTCCCATCCCTCCTCCCATCTCCTGAACTCCAGTTCCTGCATCCTGCAGACTCATCCTGGATGGAATTTTCCTGCTGGGACCAGTTCTAGACCTGACCTTGCCCATTTCTGCTCCCTCGTTTAATCTTCCTGAGACTAAGCTGGGGCTAGGGGCCTGTCCCTGGGCCTGGCTACCTCCCTAGGAAGGGAAGAGGAGCAGAAAAGAGCTCAGCCATGGCTCTTGGCCACTGGCCTCTGATGGACCTTACCTTCTCCTGCAGGGAACACTCCCTGCCTCTAAAAGGTCTGCCTGAGGCCAGGGCAGAATGGATCTTACTCCCAAGGCAGCCCAGCTGGCCCTGGGATGGGTTGCCAGAGTCATGTGGAGTCTAAAGAAAGCAGCCCTGGGTGTCTGAGGGGCACAGCAATGGTGGAACAGCAGAGCTATCCATGAGGAGTCTGAGGGCAGCGAGCACAGGGAGGTGCCCAGCAGCTCTACTGGCCCACAGCTTTAGCTTGCTGCCTCCTGCTCCAAAACCACCT
The DNA here is from genome assembly GCF_053883595.1 of Heterocephalus glaber. Lineage (NCBI taxonomy): Eukaryota > Metazoa > Chordata > Mammalia > Rodentia > Bathyergidae > Heterocephalus > Heterocephalus glaber. Next base: position 8,169,385 of record NW_028258139.1, on the reverse strand, counting down.
CCCCAAAATGCCCTTCTTCATGGGGACCCTGTGAGGATGCCTCAGGACAGACCAGAAACTTCATTTCATCCTGGTGGGGCTCCCAGAAAACTGTGAATTAGACACATCTGTCAGGGCTGGGAGAGGAGGGCGGGTGTACCGAGGCCCACAGCCTCATTGTGCAGCCCTGCTGTGAGACAGATCAGTCTTGCTGCAGTTTTATGGGGGACACATTAAGGCGAAAGGTGCCAACCCCAGGACCAAGTGGGCAGTAGACCATGGGGTCCATTACGTTAAACTTAAAAGCTGAGTCTACGTGGTTTGGGGTGACTGGGGAGGAGACAGACAGGCAGTTACCTGCTGGCTGACCAGGCCCCAAACTGGGTTCCTCCTTCGTCAAGTGTCAGAATCCCACACATGCATCCTGTGCTGGACAGCAGCTCCCCCGATGGCAGGCAGCTGGGCTTCACCTCTGCTGTTATCTGCATCCTGGGGACTGTGGTGGCAGCCTAGGACCTCCTGTGCAGCTGCCTCCACCCGGCCCCATTGGAGCTGGCTGACTGCCCTCCCAGCCCACTTCTCTTCCTGGTCTATGGTTCTGCCCTGGATATTCTAGGGAAAAACTAATTTTATGATTTCCTCAATGAAAGCGTTTTCTTTTTTTCTTTTAAAAATCCATTTTGACACATGAGGAAGATTTTTTTCATGTAAGTAGTTTGCCTATCGAGTAATGGTCTTTTTGCAGATTGTCTTGATTTCTGCCTCACAAAGATCTCACCCTTGGAACTGCTCATTGCCCTCAGACCTGACCTTGGCCTAGCTGAATGTTCCCTCCACACTCTCACCTGCACCCTCCCCGTCACCCTGACCACATCACCGTCCTCTATGGGAACATCGTTGGTTCACTGCTGGTTTCTTTTGGATGGTTCCTCGTGTGAACCTTCAGGCAGGGGTGCTGCTTGTCCTGGTCACTGTGTATCCTCTGCGCCCGGAAGGTGCCTGCTGCCCAGCGGATGTGTACAAGCTTCTTGAATTCACCCTGAGTTCTGGCACTAGCCCCTTCTTCTTGGCTAGTGTTCTCAGCCAGAAGCTGGTAAATCCCAGGACCCCTTCCTGGTAGCACTCTAAGCAAATGACTGATGAATGTATGTTTCTCATCCACAAAGGGTTATTACAGGGACTGACTAGAGCCTCTGTCCTTACTGCAAATGACCCAGAGGACCCAGAACATCAGGGGCTCCATCAGCATGCAGTGGTCTCCCTTTCCCACTAGAGGGTGGGCATTCCTCCTGGGTGACTTCAGCCCCGAGGTGGGAGAAGAGAGCTTCTACTCTGACATTGGCACACATACCAAGGGGTCCTTATGGCCCTAGGCCCTCTCCCAGAACTAGACTGACCAGGTCCCCGCCAGGCCTCGGCTTCTTGGGTCAAAGAATTCCCAGGATAAGACCAGTCCTAGCTGGCCTCTGTTTCTCCTGGAATTTCCCATTTCCTGAGAAGAGGATGAGCTCATGTTCCCTTTCACTTTAACAGAGGATGGTGTGATCTGGCCTACGGAGGCCACTGGAGATATCTACATTTCTGTGAGTTCAGAGTTCTGGTCACCAAGAGAGCTGGGTGCCCTCTTTGTGGGTACCATCCTGGCCATTGCTCTCTTCTCACGGTACAGTCCCCTGATGCCCCTTGCCACAGGGCTGAGGTTGCCAGTGGCTGTGAATGTTCACGAGAGCCCTTGCATTTCCATCAGGCTCATTTCAGCCTCCTGCACCCAGTCTTCCAGCCCATGGGCCATTGTCATCCCCTTCCCAAAAGTCTGCTTCTCCTTCAGGTCCCAGCAGGAGAGCCAGTGTGGCAGTGGGAGGGTTCAGAAGATGCCGTCTTCAGCTCCAAGCATTTTCCCCAACGATGTCCCAGTCCTGGACCCCAGCTCCTGTCTAGTCAGGAAGGGTGTACCTCAGGGCTTGTCAGACCGAACCCTACCCTTGGGTTTCACTTTGGGACTTGGTGTTGGGTGTAAATTGCCCAACGCCAAGGATCAAATCTGGCCCATGGGATGGGCTCCTTCAGCTCCTCAAAGGACTCTTGCTCTCCATTGCAAGAAGCCAAGCTGGTGGAAGCTCCTAGCTACTTCCCTGCACTAATAACTACCTGGGTGCAGGTTGGCTGCTGTGGCACCTCCTCCCTCCACAGCTGCCCTCCAGTCTCCACGGTAACCACTTTCCCGAGTGTGTGCACATGTGTACATTGGTAGGGTGGAGGCTGGCCTGCACCCACAGGTGATTTCCCAGCTCCGCACCCAGCCCTGCCCTGGAGCCCTGCATCAGATGGCTGGTCCCCCCCACCCACCCCCGCCACGAAAGATTCCTAATCACGTCGAACCATGAGTACATTATCCTGGAGTGAAAGAAACACTGCCGTGGCAGAGGAGAGCCGTCCAGCATCTCTCTCTGCCCAGACCTTGTGGGATAGACACTCTGTGCAAGAACAAATAAGCAACTGACATAGTTTCCTCAAGTGACATATTTCAATATAATCTCTAAAACTATGAATTGAACAGATAAAATACCTCTGGGCTATTTTTGTTACAAAATATTTGCCATTTGGATTAATTGCTGGGTGCAGCCACCCTGCCTTTCCCTAGAGAGGCATCTCTCCGGCAGGGTGAAGGGTGCGAGCAGGGAGGGGTGCAGTGAGGAGGGAGGTGCCCCCGACTCAGGGACAGACAGACAGATGGTCACCAGGGAAGCCTGTTGGCTACAAGAGATATCCTGGCAGGCTCTGGTGGACAGGTGGGTGGGTGGGTGGGGAGTCAGAGGTCCTAAGTGTGTGTGGGAGCGAGACACCTTTGAGACAGACAGACAGACAGTCAGAGAGGCAGACCTGGGGGATAAGTGTTGGACGGGGCCCACTTCAGTTCTGGCAGTGGGACTTGTCCTGAAGGGGTGAGGAAGCTAGTTTCATCTTCCGCTCTTGATTCCAGCCTTGGGCCAAATAGATAAAATGGGAGAGGAGCCCAGGTCCCCCAAAGTGAGGCTAGAGGGTTGATGAAGTGGGGCTGTCTCAGGGCGATTGTGGCTCAGTCAGCACTGCACTGCCCTTAGTCTTGGGAGAGCAGGAGGCCCCTGAGCATCTCTGCTGGCCCTCTGGGAGGCCCTGACGTGGCTGCTCCCATGGAGGGCAGAGGATGTCCCCAGTCTCTGGGGAGGAGACTGAGAATGGTCCCAGCTTAGCCTGCTGACTGATCAAGTAGGGAGGCTACAGAAGGCGGGAACTCCAGCTGGCCCAACAGTGAGGAGGCCCAGCTGTCTCCTGTCCAGACCCTCCCTGCCTCAGGCTGCTCTGTGCTGCCCACCCCAGGCTGGTCTCTTTCTGTGCAAGATGCCCCGGTTGCTGATGGGGCCCATGGCCACCTTGCAGCAAGCCAGGATGAGCCTCTGGCCTGGGGAAGGGGCACTGGGTGCCTGGACATCCAGGGCCTCAGAGAATGTGCACGAGCCAGCCCTAAGACCTTGGTTGCTGCCATCAGGGAAGTTGGGCTTTGGCTGAGGGGGAGGGAGGGGTAGGCACTGCTGTGCCTGCCAACTGGAAAGGAGGGCACTTTGCTCACACTGTGAGCAGGGACAAGGCATGAAGTTGACAGGACGTGAAGGGACAGTGGGCATGAAGTTGTCTAGGGCTATGCCCTTCTCCAGCAGCCCCTGGCACCAGTCACCCCCATCTCATAAGTACATTTAGCTGCACTCATCACTCACATTCTTTCCTACCTCATACCTTGCCTCCTATTTGTAATTTGTACTCCATTTTCAGCCCTCTCGTTGGAGATTCACCCACTCCTATCCTCACAGCTCCATCACCCCTGAGACCCTGAGGTTTCCCACCCTGGCTGAGGGCAGCAAGGTGTCTGGATTGTGTCAGCTGTCTTACGCCTCCAGGCTCTGAAAGCATCTCTGTTCAGAATAGCCCCTGAGGGGCCGAGGCCGCCAGGGTGGGGGGAACAGATGGGCTGGGAGTCATGAGGGAGACAGCAAATTGGTCCCAAGTTATGGAAACCAGGCTGACAAAGACAGATCCAGAAATAAACTAAGTGACCTCATGATGACGTCCGGGTGTTCACACACAGGCATGGGAAACTAGGTCACCTGGCCCCTCTGTGGGTGGAGATTATCCCTGCCTCCTCCCTGGCCCTGGATGCTGCAGCACAGGGCCTGAGCTGGGGCTGGAGAAGCCAATTCACTTTAGACATAGCCAATATCTATTGCATCTCCCTGGAGGCTTTATAAATGGGCTTCCAGAGGAAGGATTGTGAGGAAGGACAGCTGTAGTTGCAAGCACAGGACCACAGTGTGGCCAGGCTTCCAGCAGATACTTCCTAAAACCTCCATGATGGGGTGGCCAGGGCACTGACCCAGGGCTTTGAGGATGGGCCGTCTCTCCTCGGGCTGGGGCTTTGTGGGAACCTGAGGCTGGCTCTCTGCTCCTGCTCACCCCAGGAGGCCAGCAGCCCTGCTTGGCTCTCCTTTGTGACGTTGAGGGACTCAGCCAGTCTCGTTGGAGGGGATCTGTGTCTTCACAGGGGACTGTTAAAGCCTGAGGCAGCCGGGAGACCCGACTCCTCTGGGGCCCCATGCTCCTGCCTACTTCTGCACACAAGTTCTTCCTGGAGGCCACCGAGTCACACAAGAGGCAGCCCTGACTCTGGGCCCAGTAGAACCTCCCTTAGAACCCCCACTGGGTGGATCACACCCATCCCCTTGTGTCTGTGGAAAGAGTGGAAGAAATTAACCTGGTTCTGGTGTGTGTCTGTGTGCCCCTGGCACTGGCTGGGTTTCACTTGGGGCCGGGGAACTACTGAATGCTTTTCAAAAGTGCATTTTGCAGATATTTGACCTTGTCATCTCATGGCCCTGACAAACTAACCTAGAGAGAGCCAAGTGCTCCTCCTTCCTCCTCCCTTTCTTAAAGCTTTCCTGGAGTCAGGGCAGCTCTTGAGAAGGCCCTGGGGGGAGGGGCCAGGAGAGCCAATGTCCTTGGGGACCCAGGAGCAGCCTTCTGAGACTTCTGGGCTGGGGACAGGGGAGCAGAACAAGCTCCTCCTTCTGCCTCCTGCCAGCTGGCCCTCCAGAGAGCTGGGGCTACCCTCTTCCACTCAGCTCAGCCACAGGTGCACCTGGCTGCAGGCCAGTCACCCTCCATCCAGGGCTCTGTTGCCACTCCAGCCACCCCAGCCTCCTGCTCCTGCCCATGGGCTGAGGCTCGGGCATGAATAGACTCCAAGCCTGCAAGCTGGTCAGCTCCTCAGCTCTGAGTTTCTTCACTCCATGGTTCGACTGGGGAGTGGTGGCCAGAGATATCACCTCATCTGGCTCTGTGGGACCCCAGGAAAGGGAGGTGGTTTCTCCAGGTTTGAGGGGTGCTCAGCTGAGTAAGGGTAGGATGGCTGGACCAAGCAAATCCATGTGCTAGGGATCAGGGTTCTCTTTCCAAACAGTGACTGGTGACTTTGTATGCCAGGATACAGGGAGCAGCAAGGGGCAGCTGAGGCCCACCTGGTGGCTGGTCTTCCTGGAGCAGCAGGCTGTAGGAGGCAGAGCTACACCAGGCTCCTGGAGCCGCTGGAGTAGCGCCTCCGGTGCAGCAGGGAGCCGGGCGGGCAGAACTGGTGAGGGTGATTGTAAGGGGGTGGGGGCGGGGGCAGTGGAGGCTGGTGGATGACCTTGGCTGGGGACCCCGGGCCACCCAGAGGTGTGGAGCCGCAGGAATCGGAGGAGGACGAGGTGTAGCAGGAGAGAGCCTGGCTCAGCAGGGGCTCCATGCGCGCCAAGCAGGGCTTGTCCAGGACAATGACCTTGACAATTTGCTGGCACTGTACCAGGGTGCCGGGGGGTGTGGGTGGCAGCGGCGGCAGCGGTGGCTGCTCTCTCACAGGGCTAGGCTGTGGGTCTGGCAGTGGCACTGGCGCTCCCCTCTCGGCCCCCAGCCTGGAGCTGCGCTGGGACGTTTGAAGCCTGTTGTGAATTGACACCTAGTTTAGAAACAGCCAGAGAAGCATGACATGTTACAGACTAGTTCCCAGGGCTGGGACAGGCTGCCGAGCCACCCTTTGTCTCCCTCCTGTGCCCATCCCTGCAGCCCATCAGGTGCTCTCAGCCTTTTCTCTGACCCTCTGCCCAGCTCTCCAGCCAGAGGAAAGCTGGCTTCGACCTGGGCTCTTCTGTACCAGGGAGAGCAGAGCCCGAGCCTGATGGTGGCTAAGTGTGGTTCTCCAGGCCTCAGTGTCCTCACCAGTGAGACCGGCTCTGCGTACCTCTGCATTCTGACTCCAGGGACCTGCTGGAGGCTGAGCGTCTCAGCAAACTGCTCCCCATCTGCCTCACTACCCACTGAGCTTGAAAAACTGGTAAAGGGTCTTGGCCCCTGCCTGCCTCCCAGGGGTGGGTGCTGAGGCGAAGGAGGTAAGACACAGTGACAGAGCCAAGCATTTCTGGTCCTTTCAAGCCCTCTCCTCTCTCCTGCTTCTTGAAAGAGAGAACCTTGTTATAGCCGATATCATAAAAAGGTGCCTGAACCCCAGAATGCCAGAGACACCTGAGGGGGTGCTCTGGACCTGCCCTGTCTTCCCAGACACCATGTGGCCATGGCCCTGCATCCAAGCCAGCCCAAACTTAAGAGGGCACAGTTGGGTGCCCACCTTCCTCTCAGCCCAAGCTGGGTCCTGGTTAAGGTTGCCTGGCAGCAGGAGTGGAGAGTTAGAGGGATTCTGATCTTTATTCCTGGGTAGGGGTCAGAGGAAGTTCCTCAATGGCCAATGGGACCCCCCTCCTGCAGACTACAGGGGTCAGTGTCAGTTTGCCTGGCCTCCTTGCTAGCAATGGGAGGCAGAGGAACTGAGCATAAGGGAGGTTAGAGCATTCTGGAAAGAAGGATTTAATTCCTCACCCTGTTGCTCCCCCCAGGTATCCCAACCAGCAGCTATGACCATCTACAAACCCCTCCAAACACCCGGGCCCTGTGGGGAGGCTGAGGGCCTTCCTCTCTGGGGATGCTTCCTGTTTTGCTGCTGTCTTGGCTGGGCTTCCCCACCTTTGGCCACTGCTCAGAGCACAGAGGGGCCCCAAGACTATAGGGGAGGAGACCCTATCCCAGGCCCAGCCCAATACCATCTCAGAGCCTTCAACCAGCACTTCCTGGTCCTGCTTGTTAGCTAAGGGTGCTTTGTTAAGGGCCCTCCTGGATCGGAGTGCTCCTATAGGCTGCCTCCCTTGCAAGGCCCCCAGCTATTCCTTTGCCCCACAGTATTCACAAGCCCTGGCTCTGTAGTTCCCATGTTGCAGGCTTTATTCTCCATCCTGACTCAGAGGCATTTTCTAGTCCCAAGATCCCCTAAATGAATGAAGCTTCCACTGGGCCCCTTGCTGTCCTGGCAGACACACAGCAGACAGAGGGCATGGCTGGAGGTCCTTTCTTCCAGGGGAGGCCTCTGAGATCTTTATTTTGAAGAAGGCCTCTGTCACCACCACTGCCAAAGGGCCTGGGCTCCTTTCCCCATTGCTTATACCCTGCACTGTTCCCAGAGAGAAAAGTGGCCTGAGGCCACCAGACCAGGCTGAGCCCTTCAGCCTCCCTGTCCTGCCTTCACGGCCGCCCCTCCCTAGGCAAATGCCTGGCCACCCAGTTCAGACCTGTGGGCTGATTTCTCCTTGGCTGATGCTTCCATGTGACCTCAGCGCTTGGCCTCAGCCCAAGCTCCCTCTCCCACTCCCATATTCTGGCTCTGCCTCCACTGTGGGCGCCCCCAGCCCCCACCCCAGGCTGGGTCCTTTATCTTTAATGGCCAGCAAGTGAAAAGCAGGATGTGCCAGCAAAATGTCCTCTCATTCTAACCCCCTTCTCACTCCCTGCTCAGGAAAGAGAGAGAGAGAGAGAGAGAGAGAGAGAGAGAGAGAGAGAGAGAGAGAGAGAGAGAGAGAGAGAGAGAGAGAGAGAGAACAGAGAGAGAGAGAGGACAGAGGTGAAACATGAGTAGCAGGTCAGAACAGCTCAGAGAAGATGGACAAGCGCCTGGCAGAGGGGTCGACCAGGCAATGACGAAGGAGGGCACAGAGGAGGAGAGCTTGGGGGTCCAGCAGAGGCCATGGGGCAGCAAGGCTGTCCTCTGTGCAGGGGAGCAGGGGCTGGCAGGGCCCTGGAGCTAGCTGAGGGGTGGCAGCCTTGCAGATAGCCACATGGCCCCACAGGACAGATAGAGGGCAGACAGGTGTCAGATTGCTGGTCTCCCATGCGGAGCTGTGGCCAGGGCAGGGGCATGGCTGGCAGAACAGGCCAGAGGGCTGGTAACTTGGCATGTTTATCTGCAAGGCTGAGATGGGCAGCTGTGGGAAGATAGGAGAGGAGGGTGGCGATGGAATACCCACCCGGGGCTGGTCAGCTGCCGGGCGGAAGCTCCTCCGAGTAGGGGTGCCTCCTCCAGACACTCGTGTGTGTGAGGGGTGGGGGCCATGGGGTGGGGAGGAAACTGAGCTCCTAGGGCATCCTGCAGTTTCCGGGGCTTTGCGGCCTGGGGGGTAGGGCTCCTTCTTCACATCTAGGGGCCCCCTCCAGCTGGAAGTGAGGTTGGGAGAGAATTGTGTGTATGAACAACTAGTGTCCTGTGGCAAGGAAAAGGGGCCTGGGCTCACTGGGATACAAGCAGGTCCATTGTGGGGGGCTGCAGCCCCGCAAGACTGGCTGGGACAGCTGCATCTTCCCCCACGGGGGAGACACCTTGGGGCCGGTGGGGAGCCCTGTGTCTTTCCCGGTGCAGTCTGGGGATGGGTATCCTTCCTCTCCAAGACATTCTCGGCCCTGCCCAGCCCCATCCCCCTACAATGGCCCACTCTGTAGGGAGCCAGCTGTTTCCAAGAAGCCCCTCCTTTGCCCTGCTCTTAATTCTCCATCTTTCCCAGGGAAGGGTCCAAAGGGCATGGCAGGTGCAGACGTGATCGTCTGGAGGCCTGGCTTGAGTGTGACTCCCCAGGCTCCCTGACATGGGGGCCGGGAGGACTAGGGAAAGGGACACTGGGTTCTCTGACAGCGCGTGTATTGGGCAGAGCTCTGCTGGGGAGCAGGGGGAGGGGAGTGTGGGGAGGAGGACGGAGGTGCTGTGGCTCCCTCCCCACGGGGCTGGGCTGGGAGTGGGCGGGCTAACTGGGTGCTGGGAGAGTCGCGCTACCCATGCTAGCAGTAACTTTTAATTGGATCTCTTGAAATTGGTAAAATGGTGAGTCGGGCTGGGGAGGCATTGATTAATACCTGAGAAGAGAAACAACAGAGAAGGTGAGAAGAAGGACAAGGGGCTCGAAGTCACTCACCTGGACGCACCAGGCCTCTACTTACCTCCCCGGGGCTCTCTGTGGGCTTCTCCCCCAGCGCAGCGTCCCTCTTGGCTTTGACTGTAAACAGCACGGTGCTCATTCTCTACCAGTCCCGATGGAGCCCCAGGCCCTCCCCGCTCCTGCCCTCACACCTCTGCAGTTAGCTGGCACGGGCAGCCAGACTGGGTGCTGCACATGCCTCACTGAGGTGTAGCCGGGCTGAGTGGACCAGGAGGTAGGAGCCCAGTTCGGCCACCTAGCTGTGTGATCTTGGGTAAGATGCTGCACCTCTTTGTGCCTCCGTACTAGCTGACCTCTGACATGCTTTCTGATGTTGGCATTGTTCAGTCTAATTTGCACAAAGCCAAGATGGACTGGGAAAGCCAGCTTACGAGGTAGGCCCTGGTCTGTGGGCACCATGTTGACCAGCCTTGGCTTCCTTGAAGGAAGGGCTGTACTTTGTCCCTCCTCCTGTGACTTGATGAGCTAAGCCTGGTACAGCCCTCACCACAGTGCCTGGTATGTATATGGCAGAGCCCATGGGACCTGTGATTACTGCTGAGGGGCTCTACCAGTCCTGCAGGGCAGCAGGGTCCCACAGGGCCCCAAGGACAGCTTGATGATTCTTTCTAAGTCATTCCCCCGCTTCCACTGACCCTCAGCGGGAGCCCTCCGATTTCTCAATACCCCCCTCTAGGGGCGGCAATTTCCCTTGCTTTCCTCAGCCCCCTGCTTTCCAAAGCATAAGAGGAGGCTGTGGCATTTTTTGGGAATTAGAAACACCTCACTACAGAGACAATCCATGGACAGGTCCCTGGGGACACCATCCTAGTGTGACCAGGGCTTGCATTTCCCAAAGAAAGGCCAGTAGGGCTGCAGATATGGGATGAGAGGGAATAAATCACAGCCGAGTATTGGCTCTGGGGCTTAGGCAGCTGTGAAAACAAGCTGTGACCGCCACACCCATGACCTTACAAAATCAAGGGGCTACGGAAGTCAGACCTGGTCATGAAGTATGGTTGCCAGTAGTAGGTGAAACCCATCCCAGTGAGAATCTCCCCAAAGCAAAAGAGCCCCACGGTGTGCTTGGAAAGTGGATCACATGTCCTAGCAGGCACGGCCTGTTCCCGTGCTGCTGCCTGCACCAAGTCAAGTTTGCTGGGATTGTGTGGGCATGGGGTTTAATTCTCGCACCCTCACTCCTTCTAACTGTTTTTCATTTGGGGCTGGTGGAGGGGAGGTGGTGTCGTTGTCTTCTGTGCCCTCTACAGGTGGCAAGCAAGGTTGGGGCAGCAAAGGAGGGGGTGTCAGAGGGCCGAGGGAGCAGCTCTAGAGAGCGTGGCCATGGCCGAGGGGATGCCAAGTCTGCAGCTGTCTGACTCGGCTGGAAGAAACAACTCAATTGAATAAACCGTTTGAGAAACTGAGCATGAGGCCTGTCTTGACTTCAGGGTCTCTGACCTGGGCTTGTATTAGACAGTACTTGGGGCTTGTTAGGGGCAGAAGAGATTCCCAGACCCTACTGGCTGTCCTTCTTACCCTGCTCCTCCTATCTTGGGTAAGGGTGACAAGACCCTTGGGCAAATGGTGCCACGTCACATGGACTCCTGAACTCTGGTGTCATTTGCAAAATGGACACATTTCTCTTGCACTTTCCTTCTCATTCCCCTTACTGAAGGCCATGAGAATAAAGACAGCAAGATAAGAGTTCCTCTGAGGAAAGAAATGACTAGAAAAATGGGCACATCTCCCACTCAAGTCTCCCAGGAGCCAGGCTTGGGGCTGCAAGTGGCCTTTTGTGGGCTGGGGCCCAGGCCAGAGCTGATGCTCACCTGTGGGTGATCCTTGCTTTGACTGTGGGTCCACCTGGGCTTCCCTGGACTTGAAGGAGAGCGTCTTTGTTCCCTGCTGCTTCTCCAGCTCCCCTAAGGAAGGGGGAGGCCATGAGCACACACTTGACCTCCACCATGCATGTAAACAAGGAAATGAAGAGAGCAGGACAAGGAAGAGGAGGATGGGGGTCCCCTACTATGTGCTGCAAGGCAGGGGCCTCAGGGTCTAGCATGGCACTTAACAGCCAGTTGAGTCTGCCCTGGGAGCTGCAGCTTCTTCACCTGTACATGGAGACGATAGGACCTTCTTGAATGTCCAAGACCAATGGAAGAGGTTAGCACGAGGGAGGCCAACTCTCCAGGGAGATCCCAGCTCTGATGCTTCCTAGCTGTGTGGCTTCGGCTAGTTAGCTAACCTGTTTGTGCCTCACTGGAGGAGATGCCCTCCCCACTGCAAAGTGGTCATTAAGAAGACTGGCTGAGGAAATACACATAAAGCACAGAGAACAAAGTGTGGCTCACAGCAAGTGCTCCCACGATAACATGTAAGGAGCACTTGGTGGCCGGGGGTGTGGCCCACTGGTAGAGCATTTGCCCAGCACGCATGAGCTCCCTGGGTCCATCCCCAGCACTGTGAGAGAAAACTAGTACTTGGCATGCAGGTCTTATCGCAGTTGGTGACATCTAGTCCCCCATGTGCGTCCTGCAAGACTGAGCAGCCACAGTTGCTGAGACATCCTACCTGCCTTGTCTGTCCAGCTTGCATGGCCCACATGGCCAAGACATCTATCTTGGTCCTCCACTTTAACTTCTGTCCCTGGACTAGAAGTGTGTTTCTTGGGCCGGGGATTTAGCTCAGTGGTTCTGCCGCCTGCCTCGAAAGCGGAAGGACCCAAGTTCGATTCCCAGTACCAAAAAAAAAAGAAAGGAAAAAGAAAGAAATGTGTTTCTTCTTGTTCTCCCAGTGGCGCTAGAAAACTGCCAGTCACCATCCTTGGAGATGACAGTCAGTGCCAGCTCTCTGACAGTCGTTCCTAAATCACTCCTCTGGCTTCTGTGTTCCAGGAGGCCTACCTCAAGTTCCTTTCACTGAAGCCACTCTCCTGGGTTCCATTTGTGGTCTCTCTGGTTGTCTAGAATCCAGGAACACTTCTCCACAAGCCCCTACTCCAGGACCACTTGTCTCGGTCGCCTGCCTCAGACCATCCGTCAATACTCCCACTTTTTATTGAACCAAGGTTCGAGTGCAAAAACCACAAACTGTGGAGTCAGACTTAAGTGTGAATGCCAGCTGCTCCCAGTGGGTCTTCTCGGCTTTGGATGAATTTGCTTCATGATTACACTGAGGGAGTCAGGAGGACCTTGGTGCAGCACTTGCTGTCACTGTGAGAACTCACAGCGCCTCACTTTCTTTATTTATAAGACAAGGAGAATAGTATGAACTCCTGGAAGGATGTGAGAATTAAATGATGGATTTGGCCATCAGTCCAGTGGCTGGCATGTAGTAAGTGCTCAATATATGGTTGCTGCTATTGGCTTTGCTTTCTTTTACACTTTCTCACTCCCCGTCTTGCCTGCTTCTTGGCCAGTCCTTCATCTCTCCCCAGTTGTTCCTTCCCTTTTTCTCTATTTGAAGACTGAGAGCCAAACTTTAGCGTTTTCCTGTCTTATGATTTATATCTAGTGTTCCCCCAAAGCCTCATACGACCATAGGTAGGGCTTTTGGGAAGTGACTGGATTAGTCCATAGGGGTTTCTATGTGGGTGTAACGTTGGGAGGTGAAGCCGGGTGAGAAGAGGTGGGTCACTGCAGGTGTAGCCTAGAAGGGTGTGTATCTCTCCTCCTCCCTTGATCCCTCTGTTTCCAGCCCACCATGCTGTGAGCTGTTTCTCCTCTGCAATGTCCTCTGCCATGCTGCCCTGTCTTGGTGCCAGCTGACTATGGACTAAAACTTCTACAATCTGTGAGCCAAAACAAAGCTTTCCTCCTTTAACTTGTTGGTGTCAGGTATTTTGTCTTAGAAGTAACTAAGACCCCCTATTCTCCTCCCCTCTGGCCAGCAGGAGAGGATGTTCCACTCTTGACATAGCAGATTCTGGGAATATCTGCTCCTCTATTATTTTGGGAAGGGATTTATGGTCTGGGGGAAGAAAAGTGCCTCCTGCAGCAATACTGGGGCCAGGAGATGTGCAGTGGCTTCCCAGGGTAGTGTGGAGCCACCTGTTACATTTTGACAAGAGAAGTGAGCCTTGAGAATGTTCCAGAACAACACCCAAGGTGCCTCTCTGGGTATCTGGTCTAACCCTTGAAAAGTGTCTGTGGGCGACACCACTGCCCCATGTGAGCCAACCCTGAACGTCTCCCTGCCAAGCTGTCCCCTGAGTCACATCTGGTAAGCTTTTGTTTTACTTTGATTTTGACAGTTTTCTTAGGAAAGTATAGAGAAATGCTTAAGCTCAGAGTGGAGAGAACATTTAAGTGGAGCCAGACTTAAATGTGAACGCCAGCTGCTCCACTTACAGTTTGTGTGGCCTAGACTCACTGCTTCCCTTTCCTGAGCCTCATCTGTCAGATGGACTCAATGCATCTACCTCCAGGTCACTGAGGGCATCAGCAGGGTGTAGATAGACTGCTTTGCCCCGGTAGGTGCTTCGAGATGATGATTAAAGAGTACTGTCATGTCATACTGACTCCCCACTCAAAATCCCCCACTACCTTTCCTATTGCCCAATGCACTTATATTAATTTAGGGACACTTTTCAATTAAGTGGCTACAAAAGGCAGACCTGGAGTCTATTTGTATTTTCTGATTTAGTTTCTGAATCCATCCTTATATGATTTTCTCTTCAAGTCCATGTGCTTAACCAGTAAAAGCCTGCAGAAGGGCACAGTTTTATAAACTGTCACTGCTCAGTTCCTAAACCAGAAAATTACCTGGACATATAAGGAGACCACTGAGATTCTAAAATGCCCGAGCTGGAACCATCCAGAACCTAGGGTATTCCAGGGCCAGGAATTTAGCTCAGTGGCACCGTGCCTGCCTCGCAAGTGCAAGGTTGTGATTTCAATCCTCAGTATCAAAAAAACAAAACAAAACAAAACAAAACAAACAAAACACCAGAACTTCCTAAGGGGAACAGAAAGACAACTCTAAAATGAGTGATGGTGGCCTGGGGATTTAGCTCAGTAGTTCCGATGCCTGCCTTGCAAGCACAAGGTCCTGAGTTCGATCTCTGGTACCAAAAAAATAAAAAAATTTTTAAAAAATAAATAAATAAAATGAGTGATGGGAGGAAAACCAGCCTGGACTCTTCAAACATACAATGATATTAAAAAAAAAAACAAAAGAAAGTGGAGGGATTATTCTAGATTAAAAGAGGTTGGAGAAATGAAAGTAATCAGATGCATTATGTGCACTTGGACTACAAATGGGGCAAAGGCTACAAAATAGAAAATAGTTTAGAGGAAAGAAAAACCCATGAGCTCATGGCCTTCTTGGGTTCACAGTCTACCTGGATGCTGGCCCAAAATGGCAAAGTTCTTTACACAAGACCTTGTGCCTGATGGGATGTGCACATACATGTGCCTGCTCTGGTGGTGAAGAAGCACCCACATCACCCATGATGGTACCGTGGCGCTGGGAGGGCAGGTGGGGAGGGGAACTGGGTCTAACCCGGGCAGGGGAGGAACGGGGATGGTCCCTGAGTCAGAGTTGTGGTGTGCCAGCCGCCCCTGCCCCTTGCCTCAGAGAGCCCGGCCCCCAAGCCCTTACACTCTATCCGGATCTGCTCCAGCTCTGTCACCTCAGCGATGGACTCCTTCAAGTCCTCCACGAACTTCTGCATTTCATCTGAGCCCAGGGCACAGAAGTGCAGCACCTGCTTCTTTTCTGCGCCCGACAGAGGGGTCACCAGTGTGATGCCATGAGAGTAATCTGGAAAGCAGCCCCAGGACCAGATGGGCTGTGAGCAGCAGTGGGAGCTGAAGCCAGCCTGACACGGGGAGGGGATGGTCTCTGAGTCGCCTGCCCCCCACCCAGCCTTCCCCCTCAGCTTCCCCAAGCTCTCTCTGGTCATTCGCTCCCCAGGACTTACACTCGTTCTCAAAGAGGTGGAACTGCATGCCCAGCAGGCCGACTGATTTGCAGAAGGTGTATGTGGAGGCGCACTTCTTCTTTGGGCACAGTTTGAGAATCTACTCGAGAGGGACAAAATCGCGCACTGACTGGGGGACTCACTTCCATGAACACCCAGGGACATGTGTGAACACGCAAGTCAGCACACGAAGGTAAACACACATACATGCATACATAGGCACTTCAGATACACTTACAAACGTACATTTACAGACATGCGTATCTGCACGTACAGACATACAGTGTGCTCTTCACGGCTCAAAGCCCCCTGTGGCAATCACCTCTGCACTGAGGGCCCAGTCCCCACTTTGTGCCCTGGCCTGCAAGCCATACCAGACCTGGCCCCTGCCTTTCACTAGATTTATGCTGCAGCCACACTGTCGTCCTTTTGTAGCTTGAAAAGGGCAGAGTTCCTGCAGGGTTTTTGTGCAGCGGGCTACCCTGACCCCGCCCCTCGCCCGTGTCCCCCGCACCCCGGCCCGAGTAGGCGGGGCCTTTCCTGTCAGTCCACCCCAGGCCGGATTCCGTGCTGCTCACCACCAGCAGGTCGTTGAAGAGGAACACCTCCCTCTGATGCGCGGCCTGCTTCTGCAGCTTGTTCACGTCTGTGACCTCGAAGAGCCGACTGCAGCACACCAGGCGGCGGTATGGCACCGACAGCACCTGGAACCGGGGCGAGGTGCTCAGAGGCCTCCAGGGTTACCCCAGGGCACCCACTTTCCAGAAGAGGGTACGGAGGCCCAGGCAGAGGAGTGGGAGCCCTAACAGGGCCTGCACTTGATCCTAAGCCTCCTCTTTCCTCACCTGGGGCTCTTTTCCCTTCCTCACGCTTTTTAGGGAGCAGAGCCAGAAGAGACGTGGTCCTTATGCTGGAGTAAATGAGGAGATTAAGGGTTGGGAAAAGGAAATTGAAAAGGGCTTTCAGATTGTTCAAATCCAGACACTGTCAGCCTTTTCCCCTGTGACCTTGAGGGCACCCCCAGGCCCCAGGCGGCAGCCTGCACGTGTGACACCTCAGCCATTTTCTTTACTGCTCACCAAATACAGATGTGCAAGAGCGAGGGGAATACATGGACACTCACACTGCAAATCTACTCCAGTGCATAAGAGAACCAAATCATTTGCCAACCAAGTGGGCCAGAACCGCAGCCATAAAGGCGGTACAGCAGAAGGCGTGCGCCTTGTACTGGTTGGGAGAAGAAGGCCAGGCAAAGCCTCAGACCGGGTCTTCAGCTCTCCACCTATGCCCTGAGCCAGCCACTCCAGAGGGGGACTGGAAGCTGCTCCATATCCTTCACATTCATGGTGTAAATCACCTCTGGGGATATGAGTAGAGCAGTGACCTGCAGAGGGTGCTGGCTTTAAAAATCATTGCACACTTAGAACATGTTGCCTGTGACACAGGTCACAACAGTGGGGCACCTACTTGGTTTGAGATACCATAGCCTGCTTGAGCCCGTTTCCTGCTCTCTGTTCACTGGAACCATCCAGCAGAGCCTGGTATCTGTCCCACCCAAGAAGCAGATCCTGAACCTTCCACCTGGCCACCCAGATGCTCCGACCCTAGACCACTGGGCAGCTCCCTCATTCCCTGCACTGCAGCAGCTGGTGCCAGAGGCAGTGAGGAAACTAGGCAAGGGAAACCACAGGAGGCAGTGTCTGGAACACAGTAGCTGTAGGCTTTGACAAGTAAGGAGGAGAGCAGAAGGAGATGCCAGGAGGAAGGGAAGGAAAGGGAGCAGGAGATCGGGTGGCATGGCACCCATGGGAGAGGAAGCTGCGCCTCACATCAAGTGCTGCTCTGTGGCGGACACTTACTGTCTTCATGCCCACAATGGACTTTTCCACCTTGGTGACATATGTGACGTGGTCCTCATTGGACCTGAGTTCCTTCTGCTGTATCCTTTCATAGATTCCTACCACCAGCTCCCTGGGGATGTCAGCACCATCATCCACTCCTACAAACACAGAGGGAGAAGGAGAGATGTCTGTGTGTGTGGAGGGTGAGAGCAACAAGACTATCAGACTGATGCTCTGGGAGGATGGCTCCAATTTCACCATGTCCCTGATCCAAAGCTCTCAGTGGCCGGTTTCTCATACCCTTTAAAGTAGGGACAAACTCCCTAACCGGGCACCACAAGTACTACACATTTCCAGCCTCATCAGCTGGTATATCTCAACAAGAACCTCCCACTCCACGTGCTCTTTCCCAATGGCCAAATAGAGCCTCCATGTTCTTGTGAGTATCTTTTGTTTCCTAGTTTCTGTTGTCTTTTGTGCTTGTGCTGACTTCTCCTGGCCCCACCATGTGAGCAGCTTTCCAATGGTCTGTCTTCCTTTCTTGGCCTTCAGCTCCCCTCCAGTAGGGAGTTCTTTTTTGAGTGAGTCCTTGTGGAAAGGGTGATAAGATTCTCCTCTCACTAGGAATGTTGAGGTGGGGGGTTGTACAGGAAGCAAAGAGGAGCAGCTTGGGGCTGGGGTGATGCAGGTAACCAGCCCTCCACTCTGTCCCTACTCCCTAGAAAGTTAATGTGGCAGCAACCAAATAGTGCTGGCAGGAAATAAGCCAACATGGACACAAATGTCCTTTGGTGTAGAAACAGAGGCAATTAAGACAATCCTTCTTTCTATTTTTTCCAAATCTTTTTTTTAATGCCCACATGCTTCTTTTATAAGAAGCAAAAATTTAAAATATAACCACTTTGATAGCAGTTTTCTCAGTCTCTGAGAGGACATCATGTCTTCGATGAGCAATTCCCCTCTTGTCCCTGTTTCTTCCATTTGTTATCTTGGTTTTTAGTCAGGCAAATGAGCCTTGTAGTACCCGAGGGCCTGAAAGAGATCAGGCTGCAGGCAAGAAAGAGCAAGAAGAAAGATGGACCACACACAGGTTTCCGGTTCACTAGTTTGCCTCTGATCTTTCAGAATACCTGGTGAAAGGGAATTTTTTTCCAAAAGGCATAAACCCATGAAGACAGAGAACCGAGGAAGGAACAGAGGACCTGGGGCCCAGCAAGTGGAAGCATGATCAGACAGCTTAGCAAACCTAAGAAAGTTGAACTATAAGCCCACAGAGCGCTTAGAAGCCACTCGACACCGACACCGCACAGGACCACCAAAGGACTCAGAACTGGGAGCAGTAAGAGTCCCCGAGTGCAGGTGAGTGGGCTGGAGATAGGAAAACAGGCTGGACATCAGCGAGCATGATTTAGGTTTCCCTGTTCGCTCCTCTCTGCAGCAGAAGACTGGTGGTTCATTTTCTGGAAAGGATGAACCATGAGCTCGGGGTAGGGAACCCCAGTCCTAGCCAGTAGTGGGAATCTGCACTGAAAATGGGGGGATGAGGTTGAGGTCTGCATGAGAGGCTCCTCACCCCATTTCTTAAAAGGATCTCAGCACAGTGGTAGCCAGAATTGTGCCCTCTGGGCAACAAAGCAGACTTTTGTATATGCTGGGTAATCAATCACCACAAGAGAAAATATCTAAAGATGTTGCAGTATGGGTCAACAGCTCAATTAAGTCACCCTGAAGAAAGGTCACCAGCAGCAGCCCATATCCACTGGGGTTTTGATCATCTTTTCAGTGGCTCTTGAATATGGAAAGCCTGTAACACAAAAGCGAGAAAAATAGGGGCAAAACAGGAAAAAGAAACCCAGAAGAAATGGAAGCAAGCAGGTAGGAACTAAAGCAAACAAGAACAGGGCTGGGGATTTAGCTCAGTGTTTTTGCCTCCTGCTGCGCAAGCTCAAGGACCCGAGTTCGATCCCCGGTACCAAAAAAAAAAAGAAAAAAGTTGAAACAACATACAAATGATGAATTTGGGGCTGGGGATTTAGCTCAGTGGTTTCGCCACCTGCTGTGCAAGCGAAAGGACCTGAGTTCGATCCCCGGTACCAAAATAAATAAATAAATAAGTAAATAAACAAAACAAGAACATATTATATCTTCAAAGAGATTTTAGAAGATGTCACATCTACTAAGCAAGAATAAAGTGCTGTAAAAGGAAATTTAGAGAACAAAAAACCAGAGCTATTAGAAATGAAAAATAAGGTTAAAAAAGAGAGCAGGAATGAAACACTTAGTAGGATG